>NC_136061.1:133066986-133309486 GCF_964261635.1 Lissotriton helveticus | reverse complement strand
GAGAACGAGAGGGAAGACAAGAGAACGAGAGGGAAGACAAGAGAACGAGAGGGAAGACAAGAGAACGAGAGGGAAGACAAGAGAACGAGAGGGAAGACAAGAGAACGAGAGGGAAGACAAGAGAAAGAACAAGAGAACGAGAGGGAGGACAAGAGAAGGAGAGAACGAGGGGGAGGGAGAGAACGAGGGGGAGGGAGAAAACGAGGGGGAGGGAGAGAACGACGGGGAGGGAGAGGGAGAGAACGACGGGGAGGGAGAGAACGACGGGGAGGGAGAGAACGAGGGGGAGGGGGAGAACGAAGGGGAGGGGGAGAACGAAGGGGAGGGAGAGAACAAGCTCAGACATATGACTGATGTGCTGGCTTACTGCTGCCCTACTGTGCCTGTCCATCACACCACTTTTCAAGCTTTACAAACCAAACAAAATGGGAGATGTAAAATTCAAAGTATACACATGCCAGGGGGATAATCACTTGGGTTAACCCTAGAGCTCCATTCACGATAGAGCTGCTACAATCTGATACTGAAGGTCGTTATGTAATCTCTAGATGTCAAGGGCGGGGTTAGACCTGATCGTAGTGAACGTGTATGGCCCCAATTATGATAACCCCGAGTTTTTGAGTCATTAGCAAACACGACTAAGTGCTACCAAAATGCACAGTTTATATGGAGAGGCGATTTTAATTTGGTGCCAGACCCTGACTTAGACAGATCTGCGGGCCCACATAGGAAACCAGTAGCAGTGGCGAGAAAGTTGGACAGTGTCATAGTCAGTATGTGCCTCAGCGACGTGTGGCAAGTGCGCAACCACCACAGGGGAGGCTTCACGCATTACTCTGCGTTCCACAACATACACACCCACGTCGATTATTGGTTGGCCTCTACCTGGTTAATGAACCGGGTCCGTAACTGCGTAGTTCTGCCACGCACACTTCCTGACCACTCGCCTCTGTTACCTCGACACCCCTAAGACGACCATACCCCCTTTTAAGTGGAGCTTCCCTCCCTATTCACTGCTTAACCCACTCTTCAGGGGAGAACTTGCTGAAGCAATTTAAATGTTTTTAATGACTAACATCGGGTCCGTAGACAGTTCCCAGACCGTCTGGGAGGTCTTCAAAGTCTATATAAGGTTTATTGCCATGGCCAAACACTCGGGGGTATTAAAGGATATGCGGCGACGGTTGGCAGATCGAGACTAAATTGAAAGATCTAGAATCCCGTCAGGAGTCCGGGAGATGCGAGGAACGAGCAGCGAGATTAAGACGTTGTTAGGTGAATATCATGAGGCAGCAGACAGTGAACTTAACCATATGGGCAAAATACGCTACACCCCGCACATATGGTGAGGGGGACAGGCCCGGCTCTGTGCTAGCCTACATTCTGAAAGCAAAGCTTGGCAAAACAATGATAACAGAATTGAAATCGGCAGAGGGCAACATCTTAACCGAAGAAGCAGACATCGCGGGGCAGTTTAAATAATTTTACACTGACCTGTATTCATCTCGCTCAGTTGGCGCTGAAGAAGAAATCCTTGATTATCTGGAACATATTAAGTTACCATTTCTAACAAACATGCACAGAGAGTTCCTAGTGCTCCCCATCGAAAAGGATGACATTTCGGAGGCCCTGGCGGGAATGAAAACTAAGTGCGCCCCAGGGGCAGATGGGCTCACAGTAAACTTTTATAAGACCTTTATTGACCTACTACTCCCTCACCTTGCTACATTGTTTGATGATATGTGTGTTGCAGGCACCATGCCGCAATCGATGAGAGGCACTAGTAGTGACCATCCCTAAGCCGGGGAAACCCCCATAGGAGTGCGTTCTTACCGCCCCTATCATTGTTGAATGTGGATACTAAGATATTGGCGAAAATTCTGGCTAACCGTCTGGCTCGCTTGGCTACGACGCTGTGGCCCCCGGAGCAAGCTGGGTTCATCCCGAATAGACATCTCGCATACAACATCCGCACGGAAAATTCTGGCTAACCGTCTGGCTCCCTTGGCTACGACGCTGTGGCCCCCGGAGCAAGCTGGGTTCATCCCGAATAGACATCTTACATACAACATCCGCACTGTGTTCGGTACGATGCAGCATGTGAAGGGCTGTGGCGGTCTTTCTGGACATAGAGAAGGCCTTTGACACAGTCGAGTGGGCTTTCATGCAGCAAGTATTGACAAGGATGGGTCTGGGGCCAGTATTTTTACAGCCGATAGGTATACTGTATGATCGACCCACGGCACGTATACGTTAAGGCAATTTAGTAACTGACTCATTCGCCATCTCCAGGGGTACTAGGCAGGGTTGCCCATTGTCACCGATACTATACGCTTTAGTAGCAGAGTCGCTGGCCTACGCACTTAGAGAGTATCACAGTAATGAGGGGATTGGATTCCCGGCGAACAGGATAGTGGTATCGACTTATGCGGATAATACTCTATTGTACGTTTGAGACCCAGAGAATAACCTGTCCTTAGTCCTCAGAGGTGGTGCATTTTGGGGCGCTTTCTGGTTTGAAGGTTAACTAGGCAAAGTCCATTGTTTTCCCGCTCACGCCAGTCACTGCAGAATTTGAAATGGAGTACCCCTTACTGTGGTCCTCAGACTCGATTAGATACCTGGGAATTCAGTTACACACTGAATCGGATATAGTGTTTAGAGAGAATTACGTCAGGGCAATATCCAAGCTGGAAGATGAAGTGGAGTCCTGGACCCAACCTCCTCTCTCACTGATAGGACGAGTATCCATAATGAAGATGGTGATTTTGTCCAGGTTTCTTTTCCTCTTTGCGAACATCCCAATTGTTCTGCTGCACACATTCTTCCTCAAGCTCAACCAATTGATGTTAAAGCTAGCTTGGTCAGGCAAGCAGGCGTGAGTGAAGTGGCAAGTTCTCACACTGCCATACTGCATTGGGGGACTGGGTGTACCAGATTTTGAGTTGTACTATAACTATATGGATAGTTATCTTATGTAAAAAAGTTCCTGTATGATGTAGGACTGCATGATTTAGGACTGCATGATTTTTATGATAATCCTTCAACTATGGCTAAAATGAGTAGAACATTTCTTAAGACCACTTGTCTAAATTATTTAGCAGATCGTAGATTATGTGCCGAACTAAGTAAAACCACGGTTCAAGCACACAACCTTACAATAACAACATTCTCCATTCGGCCATATTTACACCTTCCAATGAAAGATTATGATCATTTCCTGTTAACACGATTTCGCCTGGGTTCCCTTCATAGATTATTAACCTTCCCGGTAGTGAACGATTGGACAAAAAAGGTAGGTAAATGTCTTTGTGATGATGTTTCAGAGCAATCTAGTACATATGTTCTGTTTTTTTGTAAATGTTATCTACCACAAAGGAAAAAATGGATTGTCCACCTTTTAAAAGAATTAGGATTGAGGCTCTGTCGCCCTGCATTTGTGGAACTTCAACAATTGGAGACAGTTTTTGTGGTATTCTCAGTTGTGGTCTTTTTAAACAGTGTTTTTAGAATACGAAAATCAATTATAATGTGATCCTGATGTATGATGTGCCCTTCTCTACCTTTGTATTTAAATAGAGATATTCTATTTTTAAAATGTATGATTATTTTTATGTGCTTTTATGGTTATATTTTTCTATAACCAAATAAAGTATTATTGACTTGAGTTGTACTATAGGGCAGCGAAGGGTGCCCAAGTGCATGCTTGGTTGCACGGGGAAGTAGACACTCCGTTTCTCCGCATTGAAAGACTGTTTGCGGACCCGCTCCCTCTCCCAGCCACGATTTTTGAGCCAGTGGATCGCAGAACAGGAATTTTATACTCTATAAACTCGACGCGCCATGCCTGGCATAGCTTACTACAACAGCAAGCGGGCGCTCTACTCTACTCCCCTGCAATACCGATTGAATGGACTCTCTGGTTAGACCCCTGCAAAGACAGGGGAGCTACACAAGCACTGCACGCGCTAAGCATAGATGTGGCGGGAGATCTATTTCGGGACGGGCAGTTAAAACATGGGAGCAGATGGGAGTAACAGCAAGCGCAGATACCATGCTTAATCATTTCCAAATTCATAGGGTGCGCAGGGCCCAGCGAGAACTGTTGGGTGAGGACCTAAGTGAACCCCCAGAGGTGCTGGAACTGTCACATGTCATTAACACTAAAACACCTCGCAAGTTGGTCTCCACCATATATAAATTAGCGATGTCACATAGGGCAAACAGATGCACTTCGGCTAGGCTTGCATGGCAGAGAGACCTACAGATAACACGTACAGCTACAGATACACATACAGACGTACAGCTGTATGCTCCCTTGTCAATCTCTCCTTGGAAACGGGAATTGTACCATCTAAGTGGAAACAAGCCGTGGTGTCCCCGATTATTAAAAAGCCCACCCTGGACCCCTCTAAGCCTGAAAGCTATCGCCCCATCTCGCTGCTGCCCTGGCCAGCCAAGATTACTGAAGCCCACGTCAACTTGGCCCTGTCTGAACATCTGACTCGGACCAATGCCCTCGACCCCACACAAAACGGATTCCGTGCTGGGCACAGTACGGAAACTGCGTTACTTGTGATGGTGGAACATCTTCGGGCAAGGTTGGATGCTGGTCAAACGGCGGCGCTTATTTTGTTAGATCTTAGCGCCGCCTTTGATACGGTAGACCACAGTGTGGTATATAAATAAATAATACCGGATCTATTTTTATATGAATGAATGAATAACAGATAGCTCAATAAAATAAGAGTCAAGATTCGAGGTAGTAGGAGTTTCTGCAGGTTTATTACAGCATAAGGACAGGATCAGGACAACCTGCATAGGAACAGAGGTGACAGGGCCCAGCAGGACAACTGGGGCCCAGCAGGGGAAAAGAGGCCCAGCAGCTGCTGGGGCTAGGTCGGGGATGAGCGCGCTAACATTCAATAACAAAACACAGGCATATATACATAGCGCGAACACATAGTATTACATTGCAGTAGGCGTAGCAGTGGGTGGAGCAGAAGGCGTGACGTGTAGCAGTCGCGAAAGATAACAGTAAAAAGAGGTGTAACTGGGCGTATACATAGACATGTGGTGCAAACGTAACAGAATATGTCATGAATGGGCGGAAACATAGGAGGGGGCTACCTAAGGAGCCGGGACCTCTAACCTAATGGTGCGCGAAAACTGGCAATGACGTGTTACTAGGAGAAGCTGGGGGCTACGAACTCTGTGTTAGGAGCAGAGACTAAAGTCTGGAGGGTCGGAGCGACATGTACCTAAACCCTATCTGGTATCTGATGTTTAGGGAACATGTTGATATAAACTAGAAGTCATGAGGGGAAAAGCTAACTTGACTCTAAGACTGGACCATGCATTATTCTACATGTAGTGCGTGATGAAGAATATTAAATGACCATTAATACAGTATTTCTCTAACGTGGAGACGAGAAGGCTAGACAATGACGGAAACTATTGATGCAGTTCAGTAGCTCAGGAATGCAGAGAAGGAGGACTGAACTGATAACTGGAACTATAACATACTTTTGGCAGACTCAGAGGCAGAGCCAAGCTGCACCGGGCACTGCGAGGCAGGAAGTAAGTGAAGGGTCGAGGATACAGGTGGGGGCTGTATCGCTCCTCAGCGAGGCTTTCAGGAGACAGGAGCTGAATCTGATGTCCGGGCCCTTTTGAGGCCTGGAAACGGGGACTTTATAATGGAATAACGTGCACACTGGGAAACGTGGCAACATTACTTTACGTAGGCCTGATATTCGTAGTATTCACGAGGACTGGAAACTAACATACTAGAGGTGGACACAACTGGAATTGCGTCATTAATCGGACATGGGGAATAACATATGCATATTGGTCATGCACACATAACATATGATGGATGAGGCGTAGTGACACAGAACATGGCAAAATTTACTTTTCCACATTCCCTCCTTGTCACTACGTTTCCATCAGGAAACATCAATTTTCATGATACCATCTATCATTTCATACAGTACCATTTGCTCGTCTCGAATTATCCTGGAACGGGATTTAGAACGGGGCTTGGGACTAGGAATACAAGAGGTAGCACACATGCTGCAAATCGCAGGGCCACATTGTATACAGAGGCAGCAGCTAAATATGATCGCTACTGCAATACCTGAAAAGGACAGGACTTTCCATCCCCATGCGGAAATTATATTCCAGAACCAACCGGACCATGTCCAGGTGCCTGGATCTTGGTGTAACAGATGGGCAATTTTATGGAGTCTGGTTATAGCTGAATAAACAGACGGCGCGTTATTTGGAATGAAAATGCAGCAACTAGATCCGATGACTCTACAGGCCCCGCCCCTATCGGCCAGTATGACGTCAAGGACGAGACGATTCTGTAAAACGACAAATCTCATAGCAGATTGTTCTTCGGTTAAGTTACCTAGAGCAGAGGCAGTCTCATTTACTACAGCTTCAAGGGTTCTGGTTAACCTACGGATCAGTTTACTATTCTGGACAGGTCCTACAAAGAAGAAGAAACCTTTATTGAAATCTGTATACTGTTCTAGAGTAGTTTCAGTATAATCGACAATTGGGGACTCCCTTCTATGTCTAATGTGTACTAGATGTGTGTTTCTGTGATAATCAGATGGGGCTAGGAAAACAGGTGGCAGTAGGAAGGCAATGTAACAGGTTCCCTCCCAATCGAGGGGCAAACGAACATATGCGGTTTGACCACAAATAAAATACGAATGACGTGAAGCTTTGAAAACAGATTTCCCACTGTCACTATACTGAATAACAGTAGTACATTCACTATGACCTACGTGTATAGAACCATGATTACGGACACATAATTCGCCTTTGACAGGTAGTACTGAAATAGCAGGTAAGTCTAGAGTAGTATCAGACTGAACATTCAGGACCATGAAATTCGACGAATAATTACCTAAATTATAAACTTCATTTTCTAGATCTAAACCTGTTCTGTGGGGGAGACCTTTCTTGTCTGGAAAACATGTACTGTTAAGAAAAGACATATCTGTTGAGGATGACGTTAACGTGGACCATGCTCCACACGAACCATTGTGTGAGAATGGATAAGGAAACAGTGGCAGAACTCCCTTCGGTGTCTGGAAAGGGGGGAGTCGACCACACACCCAACAATTAGTGGCATTGCTGGTCTGGTGTGAATAATGTAACATACGGATGAATGTGTTGTTGCGCATAGCGAGGCGGTAAGAATATTCGTGAGGAGGCAGATCACTAAACGTGTGCTCTACTGTAGCATTAGTAGACATATTTACATGAGGAACTGGTAAATACAGATAGAACGCATAGCTGGTGCAGGAAATCAAAATGCTGATGAATAATATGAAACTCAGAAAAACGATACATTGAAGTGAACTTCGACTGACTCTCTCACTATGGGGGTCTATTTTATACATGTCAGAAACAATCTAACCGTTTCACCTAGGGGAGGACTTATACAATCAAACTGACTGACTTATTTTACTAGACCTTAATTTGAGCTTATACTCCTGTTGCGGAGTTTTCTCTAACAAGGGAGGGGTTGTAATAATGTCTTGTGCGGGACAGTCCTTTAAAACAATGTTCTGGCAATCTTTCGAATCCTGGAAATCCTTGGAAATGTTTTTGGAGACTGATTTCAATGGATTGAAAAGTTTTACATGAGAAAGGTGGACCCACCCCTTCCTGCCTTCCAACTTGACGGCAGTTCGGGTGGTCAAGAGGACCTGACGTGGCTCCTTCCAACGTGGTTCCAGCGGACTTGATCTGTCGAAATTCCGGACCATCACAAGGGAGCCTGGAACGATCTCGTGCGGTGCCACCTCGGTATTGTCTGGAAATGCGGCGGCAACCTGTGAACGACATGAGTTGAGGGCAGACATCAAAGAAGCTAGGTAATCTGTCAGCATATTACATGAAACATCGGTAATACTTCGGGGTCTAGGAGTACCCCACATGTTAGGGGGGCGGCCGAATACGACCTCATACGGGGACAGACCTGATCTGGAATGTGCGACCATGCGCATATAAAACAAAGCGACTGGCAGAGCTACTCCGAATGCGTAACGTGAATCTGTGTAAACATTAACTTTCAGGTTCTTGGCATGTATACAGGCTTGTGTCAGAGCAACTAGCTCTGCTGCTTGGGCGGACAGGGTATCAATACGGTGTGTTTCAATAACTTCAGTGTCAGTAGTCACTGCATACGCGGCGACTAGTTCTCCTGTACTAGTTCTCATACATGAACCATCCACATAAAGTGTCAGGTCAGGATCTGGTAACGGAATATCTGTCAGGTCTTGTCTTGGCTTTGTCGTAATGTTAATTACTTCCACACAATCATGTGGGTCTGGGTTTGAATTAACTGATGGTAACAGTGTAGCAGGATTCAGGACGTTGCAGCGTCTGATTTCTATGTGAGGCTGGAACAGTGTCAATTCATAACCTGTTAAACGTGCAATTGTCAAGTGCTGTGTTTGTGTTCGGTTTAAAAGAACTTCTACTGAATGTGGAACTTGTACGGTCAGGGAATGCCCTAAAACTATGGAATCACTTTGTCTGATAGCTAGTGCTGTGGCTGCAACTGACTTGAGGCACGCAGGCAACGCCTGGGCGACTGGATCTAATGTGCTCGAGAAATAAGCACAGGGCTTGTATTGTCCTGCTTGATCTTGTGTGAGAACAGATAATGCTGTACCTTCCCGTTCAGTAACGAAAAGTGTAAAAGGCTTACTGTAGTTCGGTGTAGCTAGAACTGGAGCTTGGCATAGGGCTTTCTTTAACTCGTTAAAACTAAGTGTATGTTCAGATGTCCAAGGGAGGACAGTCGATACGGCTGCCTCCTGTGTCGTTAACTGTATCAGTGGCTTGGCTAGAAATGCATACTGGGGAATCCATTGTCTACAATAAGAAGTAAGGCCGATAAAGGCACGTACCTCCTTCTGGGTTCTGGGCTGGGGAAGACTCGCTATTAACTGGATACGGTCGGGTGTCAACTGCCTACCCCTCTTGGACAGCAAGTGTCCTAAGTATACCACTTTCTGGACACAGAATTGAAGCTTCGAGGGTGACACCTTGTGCCCCATCTCGGCTAGAAAATACAGAACTGTAAGGGATGCTCGCTCGCAAGCACGTTCAGAACGGGCAGTGATCAGTAGATCATCGACATACTGGAGCAGGGCAGTGTCAGTTGGCATGTGAATATTGTCTAGTTGTCTCTTGAGTGCTTGACTGTAAATACTAGGGCTTTCTGTGAAACCTTGAGGAGCGCGTGTAAACATATAGCTCCTTCCATTTAAACAAAATCCGAAAAGAAACTGGCTGTCTGGATGAATCGGAACACTAAAAAATGCATTCTTGAGGTCAATGACAGTGAAAAACATGGCTTCGGAATCAATGGCTGTTAACAGGGAAGAAATATCCGGGACAACTGGGTACTGAGGAATAATACATTTATTAAGCTCTCGTAAATCAATCACTAATCGATATACTGGGGGTGCATTCGGATCAGTACGTTTCATGACTGGAATGATCGGAGAATTGCATACATTGGAGTCAGTTTCTACAACTACTCCTTGAGCCATGAGCTCGTCAATAATTTTGGATAAGGCTGCTACAGCCTCAGGTGGCAATCTATACTGCCTGATTCGTGGTAACACTACACCTGGCTTGAGAGTCACACGATGGGGTGTGATTTGCATATAACCTACATCAGTTGGACCTTGCGCCCATAAATGCTGCGGAACATTAGACAATCTTGAATCAAAATCTCGTAATACATAGTGACCCTTAAAGTCACGTAGGAACAGACGTATTCCCTCTGGGGAACAGCAAATAACTGCACCTAATTCTTTCAGTGTCTTAATGCCTAATAGATTTTCTGGACATGACTTAGTAAGTAACAGATCAGTAGTACGGGACAATGGACCTACTTCTAGAGTAACTGGCTTAGATATCTCATTAACTATTGGTTTTCCTGAAAATCCAAGGGAAACATTTCTTGAGCCTGAGAGCGGAGCCCCTGGAACTTCGGCGTGACTAATTGTGGTCCTACTTGCCCCTGTATCGATCAAAAACTTTCTGTCTTTCCCTAATACTTGACTGTGAACATAGGGACCCTCTTGATCTACAGGTATCTCGATGAGAGGCAAGCCTACCTCCCTCTCTAGGCTGTTTCATGAATATGACTGGTACTCTGGATACTCGGTCTGAGCATACTGGTACATCTGTGATGTAACGTGCTGTGTTGCAGCGATAGGCTGCGGTGCGGGAACTGTCTGTTGTGCATTCTGTGACTGAGGAATCTGTGAAACCTGTTCTTGTCTCGGCGGACGTGGTCTTTCTTTAGTCTTACCAGTAGCTATGTTGTGTTTCAGAACTGCACACTCGTTTATAAAATGACCTGGCTGTTTACAATAATTGCAGTTCCCTTTAACGGGAGCTGCAGAATGACTGGCTTGATTCGGACCCCTCTTCTGACTGTCTTGAGGAACAGATTGTGCAACTAGCACTTTCATTTTCGTGTCTTTCATACGTTTTCTCTCGTGTTCTTGCTCCTCTCTGATTCTATTCTGGTGATACTGGAGCATCTGGAGCATCTGGGACGGAGTATTTGCTTGCCAGGTGCTTTCGACTTTCAAAACTCGATTTTTAATTTGTGGACTTGAATTCTCGACTAATTTGGTAACGAAAAGATGAGGGTATGACTCACTACTTGTCTTGAGACCACTGTTGATACTGAAACATTTTTCGAATCTAGAATAAAAATCACTAATATCTTCATCTTGTTTCTGTTTACAGGCTGAGATTGCATCCCAGTCTTCCTTCCTTGTTGTCAATAATCTGGGTAAAACTTGAATCAGTAATTCTGGTAATTCTTTACATTTATCTCCAAGACCGGTACCTGGTACTCGTGCCTTGTCTTCAGCTTCTAGAGCTGCCCAATCGATCTTTTTCTCTCCCACCTCCCATTCTTTTTCCTTTAACTTTTCATACACCCCTGCGGGTAACAGGACCTTTAACATTTTAATGATATCTGGGTAAGTGTATTCTCCCATACGGAGCATGTCTTTTAATTCTCTATGGAACCCTGCTGGATCTTTGTCATGACAGGGAATTAATTTCTTCATTTCAAGAAGTTCCATCTTTGAAATCGGAGTGTATACAAACACTCGTTGCATTACGCCACCCGCCCCTTGGACTGGGTGGACTTCTCGTAACGGATTCTGTCTGTCTATGTAGAATGGCTTACTTTCTGGGGGTGAGACATGAACAAAATGCGGATTCAGAAACGTTCTATATTTGTGGCGCTGTTCTAGAATGACACTGATTAAATCGGTACCTAGACCTCTCCATCTATACTGGAGTAACTCGTTCAGGACATCGTGTAACGGGCCTGGATCGGAATGTTGACCCTCATACAGAGTAATGAGGTGCTGGATCATATACATACCCACCAGTCGTTGCTCGGCTGGGGGCAGTTTCAGAAACATTTGTGCCACTATTTCGTCTGGAAAAGTGGTAGAATCAGTAATCCATCGGACTGCTGATCGGGCTAGTTCTTGTTCATGCATGGTACTTAACTCACTATAACCGATTCGTGATTTCAGAATGTGATCGGTAGCTTGAAATACTTGTTCTAGAGAACCTTGTTCTGGTGCTGGATGATGAAAAACAGACTTGGGTTCTAGGCGTAAATGGCGATCTGGAAATCTGGATTTTCCTACATACGCTATTCTGGCGGGATTCTCGTCTTCCTCTTCAGGATCAGAGATACTTTCTTTCTCGCTTACTTGTGCTGCTTTACGCTGTTCGTGTAACCTTATTATTTCTTTACGAATTTTCTTGTACATACTCTCCATGGCACCGACGGTCTTGTGCTTACCCTCGGCTATATTATCACTCCACCTTGTCAGGATTCTCATTTCGGCGGGATCTTTAGACGGGTAATCTTGTTCTCTTATTAGACAATTGATCAAGAACTTTAATATCATGAGCTGAATCTCGGCTTTCCTTTGAGACATAATCTCGCCAATACTTTCTGGATCATCCCCTGTACGGATGAAACGATATATTCTGTCTAGATCTTCTTTCATATTCGGTAAGGTGACTAGATACTCGGTCACCCTCCTTATACGTACGGAATATAAAACCATATTATACTCGCCTGGAACTGGATCATAGACACATTCGTTAAGGGCTTGCCTGATTTCTGTAACAGACTTATTACTTTTAGGAGTGCGCTGTGATGCTTGAGCATGTAATTCGAGTGCTGATAAACGCTTGTGTGGCGGCGGGGTTTGAGGAGTAGCTCCTCCTGCGGCCCCTAGACTGGAGTCGTCTACTGAGGCTCTACGTCCTGGCAGAGTGGGAAGGGGAACTATAGGCTGGACCGGGGGTACCGTAACAGGTACTCCGGTGTCTGGAGGAACATGAATTACCTGGTTTACAGGGACTGGCGGAGCGCGAACAGGATTGGCATATTCGGGGACTGTGTCGTCCAAATAGGACGAAATAAAAATATCAGCTGCGGTCGGTTTGTGACGTAGCTTGGTCGGAATTAATGGTGGCGGGAAATTACTAGATGTCTCTGGGGTCGCCTTTGGCACACCTTCGGCAAGAAGGGGATACATACCCTTAATGAGGGCATGCCTCTGTCTGTCTGACTGTTCGGTTTTGACTTGTTCACCTATCTCGATTAATTCTCTTTCTTGGGCTCGTTCTTGGGATTCTCTACTCAACTCTGACTTTCTGACTTCCTTTTCCGTTCTTCTATGCGCTTCTTTACGCCATAACTCGATGGCATCTTTCTGTGACTGTCTGGCTTTCTTTTTCCATAATGCTTCTTCTACTCGCATGATACATTCGGCATCCCATGTACCCGATACGGGCCATCTATACTTTTCTTCTAACTGTTTGGTATACTCTACCCATAAATCTAGATACATTATGGCGCTTATGCCATGTTTCTGATACATAAAGTGACCTGGACTGTCCCTAGGCGGAACAGGAACTGCTTCCTCTAACAGACCCTTTCTAGTTTTTATCTGACGTAACTTGGAAAAGAGCGGCATGACTGAACTGTAATCTGGACACAATACACTACACAATGAAAACACGAAATCACATCGCACTCATACCACGACAGTAAAATACATGAAGAACATTATAAATAACAGTTCGAACAGAATATTACCTGAAATACTGAGAACAGAAATACAAGAATTTTCTCGAGAACGGAACAGACTAGAGTTACTGGATGCACTGCTATAACAGTACGGAACATACCGGTCCCATAAAAGGACACATCAAGACCCGTATCCACCTAGGTGAACACTTCGTTTGTGAGTCTGGGCACCACCAACCCACGGACCAGGAGTCAATTTAGATTGGTCCTGTCTAGATACTACCCCAGCAATGGTACTCACCGGGCAGCACGGAACGGAAGGCCTCGGACTGGACTGGACGACTGGACGACGAACTTCGGACTTCGGACTTCAGTTACAGGTGGGCCTCCGGATACCTCGGACCTTGGACTCTCGGCTTGGGCTCTGGTCGGGACTCGCCGCGTTCCTCCACCGTCTCGTTCGGATGCTGGACCGCCTCCTCCGTCTCCTCCGTGGGCCTGAGGGATACTTGAGCAGAAATATCTGCCACTGCGCAGAAGAGTTCCGTCACGACTGCAGAGGGTCAGGGGGTCGGCGTGGCTTCACCGACGCGTGGGGAAAGGGCAAGTCCCTATTCGGGCGCCATTATGTGGTATATAAATAAATAATACCGGATCTATTTTTATATGAATGAATGAATAACAGATAGCTCAATAAAATAAGAGTCAAGATTCGAGGTAGTAGGAGTTTCTGCAGGTTTATTACAGCATAAGGACAGGATCAGGACAACCTGCATAGGAACAGAGGTGACAGGGCCCAGCAGGACAACTAGGGCCCAGCAGGGGAAAAGAGGCCCAGCAGCTGCTGGGGCTAGGTCGGGGATGAGCGCGCTAACATTCAATAACAAAACACAGGCATATATACATAGCGCGAACACATAGTATTACATTGCAGTAGGCGTAGCAGTGGGTGGAGCAGAAGGCGTGACGTGTAGCAGTCGCGAAAGATAACAGTAAAAAGAGGTGTAACTGGGCGTATACATAGACATGTGGTGCAAACGTAACAGAATATGTCATGAATGGGCGGAAACATAGGAGGGGGCTACCTAAGGAGCCGGGACCTCTAACCTAATGGTGCGCGAAAACTGGCAATGACGTGTTACTAGGAGAAGCTGGGGGCTACGAACTCTGTGTTAGGAGCAGAGACTAAAGTGTGGAGGGTCGGAGCGACATGTACCTAAACCCTATCTGGTATCTGATGTTTAGGGAACATGTTGATATAAACTAGAAGTCATGAGGGGAAAAGCTAACTTGACTCTAAGACTGGACCATGCATTATTCTACATGTAGTGCGTGATGAAGAATATTAAATGACCATTAATACAGTATTTCTCTAACGTGGAGACGAGAAGGCTAGACAATGACGGAAACTATTGATGCAGTTCAGTAGCTCAGGAATGCAGAGAAGGAGGACTGAACTGATAACTGGAACTATAACATACTTTTGGCAGACTCAGAGGCAGAGCCAAGCTGCACCGGGCACTGCGAGGCAGGAAGTAAGTGAAGGGTCGAGGATACAGGTGGGGGCTGTATCGCTCCTCAGCGAGGCTTTCAGGAGACAGGAGCTGAATCTGATGTCCGGGCCCTTTTGAGGCCTGGAAACGGGGACTTTATAATGGAATAACGTGCACACTGGGAAACGTGGCAACATTACTTTACGTAGGCCTGATATTCGTAGTATTCACGAGGACTGGAAACTAACATACTAGAGGTGGACACAACTGGAATTGCGTCATTAATCGGACATGGGGAATAACATATGCATATTGGTCATGCACACATAACATATGATGGATGAGGCGTAGTGACACAGAACATGGCAAAATTTACTTTTCCACAACAGCATCCTCCTGCGTCGACTCGAGGAGACTGGTATTGGCGGTCAGGTGTTGCATTGGTTCCGCTCCTTTTTAGACGACCGCTCCTTCTGTGTTGCCATCCCTCCCTTCAAGTCCAACTACCAACCACTGGCCATGGGGGTTCCGCAAGGGTCCTCACTGAGTCCCACGTTGTTCAATCTATATGTGAGACCGCTGGCTGATGTCGCTAGGCAGTGGGGCCTCACTATGGTCTCATATGCCGACGACACTCAGCTGGCGGTTACTCTCAGCGGGGATGCGGAAATTGAGGCCCCCAGGTTTCAGTCCGGACTGAAGGCGGTGGCTAGCTGGCTGACAGGCAATTGCCTTCAGCTAAACGCCACTAAAACAGAGGTGATGGTCGTCGGGAAGGGAGTGGAGCTGTGGGGTGACCACTGGTGGCCCCTAGAGTTGGGTCCTACTCCGATCCCGGTATCGGAAGTGAAAAATCTGGGGGTATGGCTGGATGTGGGCCTCTCCTTTATAGGCCATACTAAAAGAACTGCGGCCTGTTGTTTCGGTCTCCTGAGGGGCTTGAGACCTGTTCTCAAGTTCTTTGATGCCCCGACCAGGCAGCTGGTGATCCAGGCCACTATCATCTCTCGCCTGGATTACGCCAGCTCTCTCCTGGCTGGGGCCAACCAGGCTGAATTAACCCGTTTACAACGGGTTCAGAATGCTGCGGCGAGGGCGATTGTTGGTTTGCCCAGATTCTGCTCAGTGACAGGTGTCCTTCGCTCCCTACACTGGCTCCCGGTTAGGAAGCGCATCCTCTTTAAGGTCTTGTGCCTTGCTTTTAAAATCTTGAGAGGTACAGGCCCGGAAATCCTGTCGAGTTGTCTGTCTTTCTATGTCCCTGCCCGTTGCCTCCGCTCTCAAGGTCTGGCCCTTGCGGTGGTTCCCAGATTCAGGCTTAGCCGCATGGGAGGCCGCTCGTTTAGGGTAATGGCTGCGTCAGCATGGAACTCCCTCCCTGTTGAAATCCGCTTGCTGGAGGACCTTCTGACTTTTCGAAAGGCTATAAAAACCTTCTTGTTCTAGCTGCTTCTTAGTTTCTGTTCTTAGCCTCTCGTTGTGTTACGGGCTACCTTGTCTCTGCGCCAGGACGCTCCTTGGCTGGAGTATCTGTGCGCACAATAAATAGACGTAACATAACATAACATAACGACGAACGACGCTATGTGGAATTACTGCTGTATACATACTAGGAGTATCTCGCTTCATGGTTGGCACAGACTCATTATTTTAAATACATTAATAGAGTCTACTACACACCTGAGAGACTGTGCAGGGATGTGCTCCAAGAGGAGGCAACCTGTGAAAGATGCCATGCTCCTACTGCGGATTTCATACACTTGGCATGGCTCTGTCCGAGTATACACGCTTACTGGGAGGACATCTTCAGGGAATTGGAAGAGTAGTGGAGTCAGAGCTGACTCCGGACCCTGTGATAGCACTCTTGGGGTATTCCAAGGAACTGTCTAAACCGATAAGCAAGATGGTGGATATGGGGCTACTTATAGTTAAGCGCTGGGTGGCAATGTGCAGGATGAGAGGCCCAGTACTGACGATTCAGCAATGGTCGCATGATATGCTGTACTGCTGCACGCAATCGGAGAATTACAGTGAACTGCTCCCTCCGAGGAGCCGTCCAAAGAACTTTGGGGTTACAAAAGGGGGGGTTGAACCCATGCAGTCGCGGGGACCTGGGCGCTATATGGTAGAAGCGTGGCTCAGTGGTTAGAGGCGTCAGACCCGGAAGCTGAAATCAGCCGTGGACCAGGGTTCGATTCCCCGCCTCGGCGGGTCTCGGGCTCAAAAATTCCATGGACTCGACAATTCTCGCTCCGGTGCCTACTCGACTCACGGGGTCACACTCTGCGACTCTGGGCAATAGCTTGCTTAATCTCCACTACGGCCCCTCGCGGCGGGATGCCTGGCTTTCACCTTGTGAATACCCTGTCGGGGTATCTCACAGGGGAATACCAGGACGGGTTCCCTAAGCAAGCGCCTTGAGACCCCTGGGTGATTAGTGCGCTATATAAATCGAAATACATTTACATTTACATTTACATATAAAGAGGGGGTCCCCGCAAGGGAAGCGTGTTGTATGTTACACACACTAACACTACTTTTAGACTAACAAACAAAAATATCACAAGAAATACATAGGTATTGTCATTTATTTTCAACACCAGAAAAATATCACTGTAGAATCACTTCACATTCAATAAATAGCCCCAAACGGGGGGAGGGAAGGAAGGAGGAGGGATGGTGCTCAAAGGAGTGTAAAGTCAAAGAAGATAAGTTTGAGTTTGAGTTTAAAAATATTTATAAAAGCGCACTTTCACCAGCGGTTTCATGGCGCTGCAACAGACGAACCCCTAGGGTGGGAATGACAGAGGGTAGGTGAAAATGAGAAACAGAAGCAACGAGTGGTCTAGTTAAAGGCTTTGGCAAATAGATAGGTCTTGAGCTTTTTTCGGAATTGAGGGTAGAGAGGTATGGATCTAAGCTCTAAAGGCAGGGAATTCCATAGAATTGGTGCAAGGGTCGAGAACTTTAATCCTCCCCATTTCTTCCTCCGGAAGCGAGAGACTGTGAGGAGGGATTGCGAAGCTGAGCGTAGTACCCTAGTGGGAACATAGGGAACGATCTCTGATGTAATGAAAGCCGGAGCCATGCCCAATCGTGCTTGACAGATGATGGAAGCAAGCTTAAACTGGACGCGTTCACGAACAGGGAGCCAGTGAAGGGATTTGAGAAGGGGTGTTACGTGATGGGATTTTGGGAGATTGAATACCAGCCGTGCCGCCTGGTTCTGTATCAACTGCAAACGCCTTAAGCTATATGCAGGTATACCTGCATATAGAGCGTTACCATAATCCAGGCGGGAGATAACCATCGCCAAGATGATCATTTTCAGGGCATCAAAAGAAAAGAAGCGGGATACCTTGCGCATGGTGCGTAGTGACAAAAAAGAAGGACACCACAGCGCTAACCTGGGAGTGAAGAGTGAGCTGAGAATTGAGTTTGATGCCTAATGTTTTAACTGAGGTAGAAGGGACCGGGGGAGGACCAAGGGAAGGGGGCCAGAAAAGTGAGGACCAGGGACTGGATGAACCACCCGTCAACACCAGCTCGTTCTTGTCCGTTTTGAGTTTCAGATGATTGTGGTTCATCCAGTCCCGGATAAAAATCATAATAGACTGAAAATTCGAGATGGAAGCAGGGGAAGAAGACAGATTGAAGACAAGTTGGAGGTCATCCGCATAATTGTATACGCGGACCTCCATTTGCTGTAATAAAGAAATCAAAGGGGCAATATAAAGATTAAACAAAAGGGGTGAAAGGGAGGAACCTTGGGGGACCCCGCACTGAACTTTCTGAAAGTCCGCAGAAAAATCACCCAGGCGAACGGCCTGGGTGCGGTCCCTCAGGAAGGAGGATAACCATACCAGGGCGGTCCCTCCGATCCCCGCCGCCCTGACACGGGAAAGCAAGATGGTGTGGTCAACCGTGTCAAAGGCGGCTGAGAGATCGAGGAGGACCAAAGCCTGAGTCTGGTTAGTATCCATGCCCTCCCTGAGGTTGTCAAGGACCGAGAGTACTACGGACTCTGTAGAATGTGCGGGCGGAAATCAGCCTGGCGGGGGGCTAAGACCCCATACTCCTCCACAAAAGTGCTCAAAGAACTGGTGACATGATGTTCGAGCACTTTGGCCAGAAATGGTAGGAGGGAAATGGGGCGATAGTTGGCGGGGACCGAAGGGTCTGCGCCGGGTTTCTTTAGAATGGGGACAATAACTGCTGTCTTCAGAGAGTTGGTTACAACCCCCTGAGAAAGAGAACTATTGAGGAAGTGGAGAGCGGGGTCCGGACACGAGGTATAAATATGGCGGAGGATGTGCGCAGGGCAGGTGTCTAATGGGGAGCCAGATTTAACAAGAGGAATTATCGAGGTCAGGGATTCCTTGGTCAGAGGAGGAAGGGCATTGAATTGTCCCTTAGGAGGAGGGCACTGAGGGTCAACAAAAGAAGGGGAGGGTGAGGGAATGTTGGCTTTGATAATGGCTATCTTCTCTATGAAGAAATTATTTAAGGAGTGACAAAGATCCTGGGAAGGAGTGGTCTTTGGAGAAGTCCTGTCGGAGAATGCCAGATTGTGAACAATCGAGAAAATTTCCCTCGATTGATTCTCAGCTGCAAGGATCTTTGAGGAAAAGTAGGCCGTTTTGGCAGTCAAGATAGCCTTCTTGTATTGGGCCAGAATACTGATAAACTCAGATCTAAGTGAGGGGCAGTAATTCCTCCTCCAGGCACGCTCGGCGTACCGCAAGTTTGGAGGTCTTGAGATCCTCGTTAAACCACAGGTTGGCATCCTTCTCCCGCTTTGAAGTTACCCGCTTCAGTGGGGCAATGGAGTCACAGCTTGAGGAGAGCCATTGTTCAATGGCAGTGGCCTGAGAGAGAGTGGATAGACCTTGTAGGGTGGGGTAGGAAGAGGTTAGTGATGCGGATAGATTTTCAGGATCCACTCGGCTCCATGAGCGGACCCACACATTCTTAGGGAGCGGGGGCCTAACAGTGGGGTTAATGGGAAGGGAGAACGAGATCAGATGATGGTCAGACCAGGTGCAAGGTGAGATAGATAGGGAGTTTACCGGACAATTTAGGGACCAGATCGGATCTAAAATGTGTCCTTTGACGTGAGTGGGGGAGTGGACATGAGATACAAAGTTAAGGGATTGGAGGGTATCTGAAAACTCTTGAGGACGGACATTCTGCTGGATCTGTAGGCCAAAAATTAAAATCTCCCAATAATAAGATAGAGGAGTTATTAACCGTAAGTGTGGCCAATACCTCCTGAAACTCGGCGAGAAACAATAAAGGTGATTGAGGGGGGCGGTAAGGGAGAAAACAAGTGAGAGGGGGGGTGATAGATGTGGTACGAATGGCCAGGTACTCTGTTGTAGCAATATCTGGCAAAGATAGTAATTGAAAGGGGAGGTCAGCCTGGGTAATGACCGCTACACCACCCCCCGCCCTGCCAGCAGAACGGTCAGCACGTAGGGCATAGTATGGGGCGGGGAGAGTGGCCAATAAGACGGGGAGGGAGTCGTCACTAAACCAAGTCTCTGTTAAAAAGAGAAGATCCGGTGCGTGGAGATCCAGCAGCACCGACAGTTCGTGTGAATGGGCCACTGCTGACCGGGTATTGAGGTAATAGGCCGAGAGAGTCCTAGGTGATGCTTGGCTCGCATCTCCTCCGGGGGGAGAGGGGGGGGGGGGGGGGGAGGACAGGAGAGGGAGGGGGCAGGGGACAAATCAAGAGAAGAGATGCGAGAACGAGCAGAGGCGGGCAGAGGCCAAGTACCTTGGAGACTAAGGAGTTGGGAGGAAGTGTAGGTAATAAATTGGGCAGAGTGGAGTGCCCCTAGCCCCGGTCGGTCGCGGACAGGCGCAGATGGGCTTGCCGACGCGCCCGCTGCGCTCGTCCGCTGCGCGTCCGAAATCTACACATGATTTATGGGTCTGTAAGAGGGGGTTGGGGAAAAGGGGCGTGGTCGCGGCAAGCGCCGGAAATGGCGCCAAGAGTGTCCCGGTACCAACAACCGTGGCAGCGCTAAATCCGCTGCACGGGTGGTCAGGGCGAATGAGGTCTGCAAGCAACAGTTTCCAAGGGAGCAGAGGGTGAGTAGTTAAAAGTACAAGAAATAATGTGACATTCAAATTTTTAAAATCAAAATACACAAGAATCGTGCTCCCGGCTTTCCGCCTCAGGAGTGTCTGTCAATCTGTCCAGGCGTTCGTATTCAGCGCCTTTAAAGGGCTAGGGAAGGGGCGTGGCCTCGAAAAGGGGCGTGGTCGCGGCAAGCGCCGGAAATGGCACCAAGAGTGTCCCGGTACCAACAACCCTGGCAGCGCTAAATCCGCTGCACGGGTGGTCAGGGCGAATGAGGTCTGCAAGTTTCCAAGGGAGCAGAGGGTGAGTAGTTAAAAGTACAAGAAATAATGTGACATTCAAATTTTTTAAATCAAAATACACAAGAATCGTGCTCCCGGCTTTCCGCCTCAGGAGTGACTGTCAATAAGCACAGTAGAAAACAAACATGTGATGAATACAATACTCAAAACAAAATCGAAACAATTCAAATACACAAGCCAAGGATCAAGGCCTCCATTGATAAACTGATAAACAGTGACATTCAACGGTCACACACTAAAATCAAAAAATGTAAAGGGCATGTGCCGGATGTCCGAGGGAAAGAGCCGTCGACGTTTCGACCCCTATCTGTAGGCTACGTTTAGTCCTTTAGCGGGGTCTTCATCAGGACATATACAGGAGAGAAGTGGAGAGGGGCAATCTAATCTGAAAAGTTAAAAACAAGAAGTCAGACTTCTACATAGTGAACTTAAATTAGAAACCGTCGCGCACGACAGTAGTGAATTCATTATAATTAATTAATTACCATGGAGTCTAGGCTCAGCTGGGCTCTAAACATGGAAAGTGAGTAAGCCACGCCAAAAGTCGTGGTCTGTCTCAGCGCTATTATTTCGCAACTACAGAGGAGAAAGAATAAAACATACAACCAGTTTAGAAGGGGAGTGTTAAACCCAATCTACATGATTCAAATCAAATCAAGGGGGCAAACTTACAAAAACTACAACCATTCAGCCGGATGGTGAGTTTTAATGTTGCGCCCCAGTCGTTGTAAGCCGTATCACAAGTGTCTGGAACGGTGAGGGTGCAAGCAAAGTGCACACACTGCAAGTTAAAAGGTCGAAATGACTCAAAGGTCTGTACATTGCTGGTAAATCTGCACTAAGTCATGACCCTTACTAAAAGAACTTACATCAATATCCACGGCGGTGGCTCAATTAAGTTGGTGAAGGGTGCCGCCTGTAGGAAAACATAATGCGGCCAGTAATTACATTGAAGAATACGCTAGGCCCTAAGCCGCTGGTCATCTACAGCCAAGGGACAATATTACTTACATTAATCGGTACCAAACGAAGTCTGTGGCACCGTGTTCTTAATACTGAGGGGCGCTGTAAAAGGGGCGCTGTAAAATATAAAAATATAAACCAGAAACCCCATTGTCAGCTTACCAAAGTTAGATATCTATCCCAACCTCGTGAAAGAATGGTCAGAAATTATCACATACCTCCCGGGTTCTACAACTGAAGAGAACCCTATTAGAGCAGCCGATTCTTATGCAGCAACAACAATGATCTGCGGTACTAAAAATATAAAAAAAGAGAAAGAAACCACAAGTCGGTTTCAAATTGCACCATGCGGTGAGCTTGCTAGCCATATATTGTGTAGACAACGAAAGGCAAAGTGTACTTACACGTGAACCACATAATGGAGCGACAGTTCATCTGCCAGCCCGAAATGGGAACAAAACGAGGGTGAATAGACGGGCAGCCGCTCCGCCAAACCCCGATGCCTAGTAATTCTGAAAGAAGGAAACGGGATTCCCGTCAGATATGTAGCGTGTCACCTAATGGATAAAGTCCTCATGTGCCTCCTAAAGTGCGAACACACTTATGAGAAAAATGGAGCCAGTCAATTGTACCGCAGCCGGTCAGCACAAAGCTCCGCAGACACTGCTACACGGAGTTAGTTTGGCAGAATCACGTGAAGCACAAAGCTCCACGGAGTTAGTTTGGCAGGATCACGTGATGTATCACGCAAAAGAAATAGAAGAGTTACTACATGGCTGGGTCTTAACAAGCTCGTATCGCAATGCCAAGGAGCATTTTGGATAGTTGTTGCAGTTCATTCAAAGGGAATCATATAAAATTCATAAACCATGCAAAGGAGCATATTAATTGAAAATCAGAATTTAGGGGAAATGCAAGGTTAATTGCCACTGAGGCCAATAGTTGAGGTTTGCTGTAAACCGTCTGAATGAATTCACTACTGTCGTGCGCGACGGTTTCTTATTTAAGTTCACTATGTAGAAGTCTGACTTCTTGTTTTTAACTTTTCAGATTAGATTGCCCCTCTCCACTTCTCTCCTGTATATTTCCTGATGAAGACCCCGCTAGAGGACTAAACGTAGCCTACAGATAGGGGTCGAAACGTCGACGGCTCTTTCCCTCGGACATCCGGCACATGCCCTTTACATTTTTTGATTTTAGTGTGTGACCGTTGAATGTCACTGTTTATCAGTTTATCAATGGAGGCCTTGATCCTTGGCTTGTGTATTTGAATTGTTTCGATTTTGTTTTGAGTATTGTATTCATCACATGTTTGTTTTCTACTGTGCTTATCTTCTTTGACTTTACACTCCTTTGAGCACCATCCCTCCCCCTTCCTTCCCTCCCCCCGTTTGGGGCTATTTATTGAATGTGAAGTGATTCTACAGCGATATTTTTCTGGTGTTGAAAGTAAATGACAATACCTATGTATTTCTTGTGATATTTTTGTTTGTTAGTCTAAAAGTAGTGTTAGTGTGTGTAGCATACAACACGCTTCCCTTGCGGGGACCCCCTCTTTATATGTACCAAAGAACTTTGGGGGCAATACATGGAGTATAAGCATAATAGTGCCGGGGAGTCGGGTGGTGGGGATAGCACGGGGCCTAGCGATGTCGACCCTCACGCAAGCGCAGTAACATGTGACGATTGTTGATTGCTCGATGCCTGGGGTATGTGAGACTGCTTTGAGGCAGGTCGTCTAAGGGTGCTTCAAGTTCAGTAATATGGTTTCCAAGAGAAATCTGGCTGGTCCAATTCGCTGCCTGCCCGAATCGGGTTGTTGGCTTACAAGCTCTGTAACAGGTTTACTGTAAATGATTTGCCGGCCTGGAGGATGTAGGCATGTGATGATGTATGTGGAGGTGCTTTTTTGTTTTCATTCAATAAAAATAAAAAAATAAAAAATTAAAAGTCACTTGTTTGCTTGTTTCTTATTCAATGGCTTACCATCCTTTACTTCCATTTGTTACCCCCTCTAAAGTACAGCCTTTTTACCATCCTTCTGATCAGATAACTTGCATCCTTCCACTGCTCACATTCAGGGAACTACTTTTTGCTTTTGTTTTTCAGCAGTGTGAGAAAGATACCGAGCGGAGCGGTATCCTTACCCAAGGGATGACGGTTCCATACCGGTTTACGAGACCCCGAGATCCAGACTCCTCTGCTCTGTTTCCACAGGATCGCGGACAGAGCTGTAACCCGGAAGTCCCAGCCTCGCGAACCGGAAGAGGAGCCTACGGACCAATAAAAGGAGGGGAAACAGAGCGTGAGACAGACAGAGAAGACGCGGGACCCGACCAGCGGAGAGAAGACGCGGGACCCGACCAGCGGAGAGAAGACGCGGGACCCGACCAGCGGAGAGAAGACGCGGGACCCGACCAGCGGAGAGAAGACGCGGGACCCGACCAGCGGAGAGAAGACGCGGGACCCGACCAGCGGAGAGAAGACGCGGGACCCGACCAGCGGAGAGAAGACGCGGGACCCGACCAGCGGAGAGAAGACGCGGGACCCGACCAGCGGAGAGAAGACACGGGACCCGACCAGCGGAGAGAAGACGCGGGACCCGACCAGCGGAGAGAAGGCGCGGGACCCGACCAGCGGAGAGAAGGTGCGGGACCCGACCAGCGGAGAGAAGGCGCGGGACCCGACCAGCGGAGAGAAGGCGCGGGACCCGACCCAGAGAAGACCTGGATGCCGGAGAACACCGAAGACGGTGAAGAAACCTGGTCCGAAGACTGGTGGTGTCCGGAGGTGGCTGGGGAGCGGCCGTGACTCAGGAGAGTTACGGCGGAGGCAGGTTAGTGTCTGTGACTTGGGAGCGAAGTAGGAGAGGGTGGGGAAAGAGCGGGAGGGACTTTTGCAGTAGCGTATAACAGAGGGACCATCACCGTGCTACCCCTTGTGACTACATACGCCCTAGACTAAATGATCCCGCACTTTCGTACTTTCGACCCGAGAGCGTGCACCCTTTCATTTCCAGTTGAACACGGAACGTGACTTTGCTATACTGAATGTCATATAGATATATGCCATTGTTTTCGTAGTTACATTATTCCTCTTCGTACCTTATATTTGCCTTATTCTTGGTGGTTGGCACTATATTTGCCCTATTCTTGGTGGTTGGCACTTTTCTCGCTCGAGGCACCCTAAACAAACCCAGTGCACCAGGTGTGGTGATTAAAGTATACCACTGAAACAGTACCATATACCATTCTGACAGCCCCTTTCTCCATCTCTTTGTTCTCCTATGAGCCTCCGGGGTGAACACCACGGCCAAGGACCACCAGAAGACAGGACAAACCCCCTATCATCATCAGACCAGACCAGTTCACGGGAATCATCAGATGAAGAGAAAGAGCCGACAATAACTGTATCACAACAATCTACTTCCTCTACTTTTCTTAATAAATCTACTTCTAAACCCATACTTAAGCCTCCACGCCTGTTCATCAAGCCCGCCCTCCCACAAGTGGTGTCAGAAGTGGGATCCAAAGGCGAAATGGAGGCTGCTCTAGCAAAGATGGCCGAAAACCAAGAACATTTGGGGAAGGTTATGGAACGCTTTTTGACTGTTGTCGAAGAAGATCGAGGAAAATTACACCAAGTACTCGCTGGTCAAGAACAGACACAAGGGGCAGTTATGGACAAACTCACTACGGCCCTTGGACAACAGAGAGGTCCCACAACTTTGCCCGCAGTAGTACTACAACGATATGTAGCTGGAGAAGATCCGGACTTTTTCTTCAGTAATTTCGAACGCATGGCAAGTGCCGCCTCGTGGCCCGCAGATAAATGGGGTCAGTATTTGGGGCCATTGTTATCAGGAGACCTACAGGCCGCTTACCAAGCTGCCACGCTTCAGGGAACAGTCCCCTATGCAGAGATAAAAAAATGCATCCTAGAGAGACTGGGAATCGACGATGAAACCTATAGAATCAAGCTACGGCAAATGAAAGAAGGCCCACAAGAGACACCTCGTGCTCTATACTTTAGAGTAAAAGACATGGCGGACCGTTGGCTAAAACCTGCCTCTACAGACAAGGATGGCATCATGGCAAAGATATATCTGGAACAATACCTAACCTCTTTGCATCCCCCTATTCAACGCTGGGTTCGACAACAGGCGAACCTCACTTTAGAGACTGCAGTTGAAATAGCTAGCGCTTATAGCAGGGCTCAAGATATCCAGAAGGGTAGAGAAGAAAACGTAGGGAAAACAGGGGGGCATCCTATTCATAGGCCGACAAGACCTCTTGTAGCAAAGAAACCTGAACCACTTGCTCTTGTTCCTAGCACACCTATGCCCAGTGTCCCGTTCATCAGACCTCCTGTAACTGGACCCCAGTGTTTCCAGTGTGGGGGAATAGGACATATAGCCAGATTTTGCCCACAACGAGAGGAGCCTATGGAAATAGGAGTGGCTCGCAATTATTATTGCTCTCCCCCCAACAAGAAACTTCCTCCTTACAAATGTACTGTATCTGTGAATGGTCAACCAGTTACAGCTTTAGCTGACACGGGATGCCTACATAGCGTAGTCCGACCTCAGGACTTAGGTAACAATATTGGTCCCATTGAGGGTATGGTGGCCATTAAATGTGTACATGGCGACACCAAACCTTATCCTACCGCTAAGGTGTTGATTCAACATCCTCAGGATAAGGGAACGTCCCTAACTGTAGGTCTAATACCCCGACTACCTGAACAAGCCATACTTGGTAATGATTACGCCAAGCTACCTCAGTTACTGCAGGAATCTGGAACAGAGGAAGTCTATGAATGGCTAGATACAGCTCCCTTTTCTAACGATACAGACAAAGAGTGGCCGCCTTCTAAACCCCGGAAAAGCCGAAGTCAGAAAAGGGCTGAGAAAGGACTAAAGTCCCTGGTAATGCCAGCCATTTCGATAGAAAATCCTTGGGAAACAGACCGCAATTTACATGCTGCACAGCGAGAGGACCCTGTACTTCAGGAGGCATGGAAAAATGCACTTGAAGAGGTAGACCCTCAACATGTAGGTCCATATTTGTTTATTGAGAATGGATTGTTGTATCGGAAAGGTGGTGCCGACCACAAAGCCCAGTTGTTAGTACCAGAGCCCTTTCGAGAAAAGGTTTTATATCTGGCCCATAGTCACCTTTTAGGGGGCCATTTCGGGGCAGATAAAACTGAAAAAACCATTGTAGAAAACTTCTACTGGCCAGGGATATACCAGTAAGTAAAGAGATATTGTAGAGAATGTCCTATTTGTCAGCGACATAGTCGGTATCATCCCCCCAGAGCCCCATTGCTACCACTTCCTATCATCAATGACCCTTTCAGTCGAGTGGGTATGGATATAATTGGTCCCCTGTTACCTTCTCGAAGTGGATATAGATATGTGCTGGTTATGGTCGATTATGCCACTAGATTCCCTGAGGCCATACTACTCCGTCGACCTGACACAACTAATATAGCCAAAGCTATGATTGGAGTTTTTTCTAGGGTGGGATTTCCCAAAGAAATCTTAACAGATCAGGGAACCACTTTTGTTTCCAAACTAATGAAAGACGTATGTAAACAGTTAGGAATAAAACAAATTAGAACGTCTGCATATCATCCGCAAATGGATGGATTGGTGGAAAGATATAATGCCACTATCAAAGCCACCCTTAAGAAGCTGCTGGACCTCGAGACTAGAAGGTGGGAGGATATCCTTCCCGTAGCACTCTTTGCCATCAGGTGTAAGGAACAAAAGAGTACCGGATATTCCCCCTTCGAGTTACTCTATGGGCACAAACCCCGAACTCTCTTAGACATGGCCCGAGAACAGTGGGAGACTGAACGAGATAATACAAAACCCTTACCAGAGTACGGCTCCAATCTAAAAACACATTTAGGACAAATACGAGAGATAGTCAGAAACAATTTAGAAAGCGCACAGAACGCACAAAAGATCCAATATGACAAAGGAGCCAAACTGAGGACCTTCCAGGTGGGGGATCTCGTGTTACTTATGATGTCCTCATCGGACCAGAAACTGTTAGGACAATGGCAGGGTCCCTACACAGTGCTCCAACAAGTCACCCCTGTAACCTACCGCATAGAAGTAGACAGCAATAAAAGAATCTCACAGATTTATCATGTGAATCTGTTGAAGAAATGGGAAGGACCAGCTCCAGCGGCCGTCCACAGTGTAGAATCCCCGGTAGCCCTGTTTACCCAATGCATTGATCCAGAGTTACCCAAGACCTTACAGGAGGAATTAATCGAGGTGTTACAACCTCTTGATTTTGTCTTTTCCACTACCCCAGGGGTGACAGATCTTATTGAACATGCCATAAAAACACCACCTAATAAGCGTGTTAGATTAAGACCCTACCGCATACCCGAAGCAAGGTGACAAACAATAAGAGAGGAAGTACAGAAAATGTTACAGATGGGAATAATCGAGCCATCTAAGAGCGAATGGAATTCCCCCATAGTACTCGTGCCTAAGCCAGACGGATCGGTTAGATTTTGTATTGACTTTAGAGAAGTAAACAAGATCTCAGAGTTCGACACCTATCCTCTCCCACGAGTAGATGAAATGGTAGAAAGAATAGGAAAAGCCAAATATATCAGCACTCTAGATCTGTGTAAAGGTTATTGGCAAATACCTTTAAAAGAAGAAGACAAGGAAAAAACAGCTTTTTCCACGCCCGACGGATTGTACCACTTTAGAATGTTGCCTTTTGGCTTACATGGGGCGCCTGCAACATTTCAGAGAGCCATGAATACCATTCTAAGGCCTTATGATGATTTTGCTGGAGCTTACATTGATGATATTGTCATTTACAGTGACACATGGGAACAACATTTAACCCATCTCACCACAATCGTGCAAACCTTAGGTACCCAAGGTTTGAGAATCAATCCAGCCAAAAGTCATTTGGCAGCGCAAACAGTCAAGTATCTAGGTTACTTACTAGGGGAAGGTGTAATAAGACCACAAGCCGTCGAAACTATCGGCTATTACCCAGATACCATTTCCTAAAACAAAGAAAGATTTGAGAGCATTTCTGGGGTTACTAGGATACTATAGGAGATTTATCCCTCAGTTTTCCCAGATGGCAGCTCCCCTGACTGACCTTTTACAGAAGAACTGTAAAACGAAACAGATATTACAATGCCCTCCTGGTCATGTGAGACAGTCCTTTGAAGTTCTAAAAAAATCTCTAACATCGGACACTGTTCTAATCAGTCCAGATTATTCTCGTCCTTTTGTCCTTCAAACGGACGCCTCAGACCAGGGGTTAGGGCGGTTCTTTCTCAAGAGACCCCTCAGGGAGAAAAACCTATCCTATACATTAGCCGTAAACTCTTTCCTCGAGAGAAAAATTATGCAACAATCGAGAAAGAGGCCCTCGCCATCAAATGGGCAATAGAAACCTTGCGATATTATCTGGAGGGGAGAGAATTCACTCTGTACACGGACCATGCACCATTAGAATGGTTAGCTAGAAATAAAGGTCACAACGAGAGAGTATTGAGATGGTTTCTGTCCTTACAACCGTATAGATTCCATACTCAACATAGGAAAGGGCGATATCAAGGGAATGCTGATTATCTGTCAAGATATCCACAAGAGTCACAGCCCCTTAGAAGAAAGACAGCAAGGGAAAGGGGATGTGAGAAAGATACCGAGCGGAGCGGTATCCTTACCCAAGGGATGACGGTTCCATACCGGTTTACGAGACCCCGAGATCCAGACTCCTCTGCTCTGTTTCCACAGGATCGCGGACAGAGCTGTAACCCGGAAGTCCCGGCCTCGCGAACCGGAAGAGGAGCCTACGGACCAATAACAGGAGGGGAAACAGAGTGTGAGACAGACAGAGAAGACGCGGGACCCGACCAGCGGAGAGAAGACGCGGGACCCGACCAGCGGAGAGAAGACGCGGGACCCGACCAGCGGAGAGAAGACGCGGGACCCGACCAGCGGAGAGAAGACGCGGGACCCGACCAGCGGAGAGAAGACGCGGGACCCGACCAGCGGAGAGAAGACGCGGGACCCGACCAGCGGAGAGAAGACGCGGGACCCGACCAGCGGAGAGAAGACGCGGGACCCGACCAGCGGAGAGAAGACGTGGGACCCGACCAGCGGAGAGAAGACGTGGGACCCGACCAGCGGAGAGAAGGCGCGGGACCCGACCCAGAGAAGACCTGGATGCCGGAGAACACCGAAGACGGTGAAGAAACCTGGTCCGAAGACTGGTGGTGTCCGGAGGTGGCTGGGGAGCGGCCGTGACTCAGGAGAGTTACGGCGGAGGCAGGTTAGTGTCTGTGACTTGGGAGCGAAGTAGGAGAGGGTGGGGAAAGAGCGGGAGGGACTTTTGCAGTAGCGTATAACAGAGGGACCATCACCGTGCTACCCCTTGTGACTACATACGCCCTAGACTAAATGATCCCGCACTTTCGTACTTTCGACCCGAGAGCGTGCACCCTTTCATTTCCAGTTGAACACGGAACGTGACTTTGCTATACTGAATGTCATATAGATATATGCCATTGTTTTCGTAGTTACATTATTCCTCTTCGTACCTTATATTTGCCTTATTCTTGGTGGTTGGCACTATATTTGCCCTATTCTTGGTGGTTGGCACTTTTCTCGCTCGAGGCACCCTAAACAAACCCAGTGCACCAGGTGTGGTGATTAAAGTATACCACTGAAACAGTACCATATACCATTCTGACAGCCCCTTTCTCCATCTCTTTGTTCTCCTATGAGCCTCCGGGGTGAACACCACGGCCAAGGACCACCAGAAGACAGGACAAACCCCCTATCATCATCAGACCAGACCAGTTCACGGGAATCATCAGATGAAGAGAAAGAGCCGGCAATAACTGTATCACAACAATCTACTTCCTCTACTTTTCTTAATAAATCTACTTCTAAACCCATACTTAAGCCTCCACGCCTGTTCATCAAGCCCGCCCTCCCACAAGCAGTGAATGAGTTTACTTGCTTGCTCTCTCTCATGTACCGCTCTGTCCCAACTAGAAGGTATGCCTACTACTGCAAGCTTAGAGTTGCTACCTCCCCCCTCTCCACCCAATTGTGATAATTGCTTCCCTCACCAGTCTACCTTATTATTTACAATTTGTCTTTTTCCCGACCAGGCTGAACGATCCCTGTTGGCTCCCACGCAACTCAATATTGGAGGCTCCACAGTGCGTTCTCCCACATTTGCTTCCCCACTCCTCATATTTTGAGCCTGAAAAATTTATTTTTCAATATTTATTTATTTTAAATTACCACTCCAAGTCGTCCACCATGTTGGAACAGTAAATTACAAAGAAATTTAAAAATGGCAGGTGCGTAAGGATTCAGACAAGTACACACATCATGCTAGGCAGCCACAGCATCATGAGCACGTGCAGACCTCATTGCACTTTCTATTTTTGGCTGATGCCTCGTAGCATTGGCAAAAATCATTGGTGAAGGAAATAGGTCATGAAGGAGGACCAATTAGCATTTCCAGTGCTCGTTTGAGTTTACATCATTCCGGGTTAGATAGCGCTAAACAGGTTTCTCCAATTGCCCCTAGCATGACAATATCTCTTCCTGCAAGGTTGCCAGGTTCCATTCAAGGAACTGATTAACTATTTGGTGACCCCTAAGCCTATTTCAGTTTTCCTGACTTCTAAGGCATCATGTGAAAGGTTATGATCATGATATCTACCCAAATGACAGATGGGCATGTGCCAATTAGTAAGAACTGCTAAAATGCTGTAGCTCACGACTAAATAATGAGGAGTATGAAGTGGAAGAATGAACAAGTGTGTGCATTTTGCAGACAAAAAAAAATCATAAGAGGCAAATACGTAAAAGCAGAAAACTACTAACCTCGTCTGCTAGACTGTCATCTGGATCATATCCTTTCAGGTCTATCACTTCTGCAGATAAACCAAGAGAACCAATTTCATTTGCAAGAATTGCTGCAAACCCCTGAAAGTAAAACAAATATTGTACAATGAAATTTGGTATGCACAAAAACATGAAACTGTAGACAGAAGTTAAGCTTCAGATAAAACCACATACCAAAGACAGTGTTTTAGAGTTCATTTGTAGATAAGTGGTTAGAAACTTGAATGGAATTTTCTTAAAACACTCAATGTGAAACCTTCAAAATGCTTAACTAGTTCTAGAGTTAACACAACCCAAGTATTTCAGAATTTTAAACTGTATCCCAGTTATTGCCCAAACAAAGGTCTCACCTCAACCAAAACACAAAGTGTGTATTACTTACTGGTACTCTTCATTAACATGAACTCCAATTATGTCATTACAGACTTGTCAGGAGGGGCATCCATGCCTCCGAAATAGACAACTCTGCTTACCTCCAAAATAAATTCACATTTTCACCATTGGAAATGGGCATAGACTACCCTCCGAAAAAACACACTCTGCCTTATGGACTAATTCTCAAGATATACTTACAGAGTTTCAACTTATTACTTGGCATGATATACTTCTGAGTGACAGAATCCATGAGAAGAGAATGCCTTTTTGAAGGATTTGCCCATTCCAAAACTGCCTAAGAGACAGACGGACAGGTTGGAACTCAACATCATGGAGGATGAGGTAGTGGTGGCTATAGATTATATGGTTTCAGGCAAATCCCCTGGGGAGGACGGATTTGCAGAGGGATTCCACAAACCTACTAAGCACATGATAGTCGAGCTACTAGCAGCGGCCTTCGGAGAATCCCTGAAACAGGGATGCATACCCAAAACGTTTAACAGGGTGTGAATCTCTATACTCCTGAAACTTGGGAAGGACCCACTTGAATACCCAAGCTACAGGCCCATTTCGCTCATTAACACATGTTGAAATTCTTGCAAATGTGTTGTCAAACAGACTTGGAAAATGTATTACTGCTCTCCTCCACCAGACTCAGTTGGGGTTTGTGCTTGGCTGCACTTCCGCTAACTATCTTCGTACCCTCCTGCAGCTTTTGTGGCAAGTGCGGAAAGATACAGCCGAAAAGGTCATACTGTCTTTAGACGCTGAAAAGGCATTTGACCATGTGTAGTGGGGCTATCTATTCCGCACAAAAGAGTGCATGGGCCTGGGCCCCAATTTTTATCACTTCAGTCATGCGTTTGTATAGGCACCCTTCAGCTTCAGTCACTTGTGGGGGATTCCTTTCCCCATACTTTTCGCTTCATAGGGGAACACAGCAGGAATGCCCACTTTACCCCTTATGTTTCTTAATTGCTCTAGAACCTTTGGACATTAAGATGCGCTGGGAAGTCAATATCTCTGGAAACCCCACTGTCAAAGGAGAACACTTATCCTTTTACTACACAGATGAAGTCTTGGTCAACCAATCTCGCCTGCTGGCATTTGCTCACACTTTAATGGCCCTCATAGACCCTTTCTTGAGTTTTTCAGGCTATTGCATTAACTAGTCTAAATGCAAGGCCTTCCCTAAAACCCCAGTCGCCACCCACACAATGTTAGGCTCGTTACTTTTCATATGAAAATGTTTCAAATTGAAATATCAAGGAATTTTCATTAACTGTGGTTTCAGAAATATGGTGCAGGACCATATTAAGCCCCTTTTAGACAAAACAAAGGCCAACTTCCAGAGATGGAAAGTTTTGCAACTCTCATGGGGAAATGATAAGCAAAGGCTAAAAGGCATGAAACGTTATGCAGTGATGACTGCTGGAGGTCTCCGCTTACCTAACATGGAAAGCTATTAGTTGGCCCATCACTTAGCCCATTACATAAACTTAAATCCTTCATAGCTCACCAATCACATTGTTAACCCACCCGACAACAATTGCGCCATAAGTAGCTAGCCCATGCTGTGAAGGCGGTCTTACAAACAAAAATCCGTTAGTATTTACTCACCTGGAAAGCATTTGCGGAAAACCATCTCAGGTCTATACTCCACTCTGTTAGACCAGGCCTTCTCCCGATTAATCTCCTCCTCCTTATCGCCCTGTTATTTCAGGCTACTTCACTGCTGGCATTGGTCCGCCGTCCGGCTACAAAACGTGAAACTTATTAACCGTTCAAGGTGTTGGTGATGCAGACTGGAATCCGGTGACATTGTACACCTCCTGTGGGAATGCCATGGCTTACAGCAGTATTGGCACCAGATTAGACTGCAATCAGTGATGGGGGATTCTTGTCAGTACAGCTGGCTCCTTTACATGACAGTTCAGACCTAGTACCGCTCACTATCCACAGAAACAGATGGATGTCCACTGCTATTGCTATGGCGAAAGAAGGTATTTTTCTGTTGTGGAAAAAAACAAATGTCCCGACCCTATGTTCTTGCTTGGATGACATGAGTGAAATGTAGTTTTTGAATATATATATATATATATATATATATACACATACACACACATACATACATATACACATACACATACATATCGCAAGGTCGTACAATTTAAGGCGGTATGGGGAAGCTTCTTAACTTAATCAGGACATGATATCACTCAAATCCTCTCTTTTACCCCCTATCACAGAGTTCTGTGTTATAGGGAAGTCACTACACAGTCACCCTAAAGTGGCTGTCATTAGATGAGATGGTGGGACTATTATGTTTAGGGGAAGGTGTTGCCGTTTTACTTTCCTCCCTTGTAGGACATGGCCAAGTTGGATTCATCCCTTTTCTTTTTACTGGCTGTATAATCATCATGTATCCTTTTGATCTCTTTTACAACCTTGTTCTTGAAGCACCTATGCGTGCTGTAACTTGTAAATGACACTTGCTCAAATATTTGTTACTTTCTGTGAAACCCGAATCAAGAATTGTAATACAGAAAATAGACATATACCTTCCTACGCCGCTCTCTTATAAGGTTCTGGAGGGTATACCAAAGATGCACCTGGGATTAGTTTTGAAAGTAGAAGGTGGGAGAGGGTGAATCTCAAGGCAGACAAGAACTGAGTAAAATAAAGATAAACTATATAAATATTAAAACAATAACCTTTCAGACTTCGAGTGCTGCATACATTATGCAAATAAAGAAGCAGAGAACTCTGGTTAGTTCTTAAGTTTAGGTGGAGAGAAGCTCCTACTAAGAGCACCCTACAACACCAGCAACACTCTGAATCTGCTCACCTCCAATGTCAGTTTTTCTAGCAAAGTTTTTAAGCATGGTGCCATTCAAGCAGTGCTAAAAAGGGACACCGTATTTTGCCACTTCTACAGCAACGTTTTTAAGCATAGGATCAGCCTAAGGTGTTGGTGCGGGTCATATTTCGGTCATGTGACAACATTGGAGATGTCCTCAGTGAATGCTGATCACCAGGTTTTCCTGAGAAGGAACAAGAATATGGAGAAAGGCAGCTCTGTGAAAAGAGACTTACAGCACAGACTGTGCCGCATAGGTTAGGATCCATGCTTTTAAATCGCTCTTGCTGCAGGAGGCTTCACCGATTAGGGTGAAACAGAAATACAGAGAAAGGACAACAAAAGTAGGTCTGCACATGTAGATCTTGCAGCAGCTTTCTTGTTGCCACTAAGCAGACAGTCTACTTGTATGACATTGCTAGAGTTGTATGGAGATAGGTTCAGTAAAGATACCCTATGGCTTCTATGTGAGGCCATGAGGGTCCATTCACACCAGCCTATCTTATAGGCAGGTATGTGAGCATTGTATATGCAGAATGTCAGCAAGCGAATGGTCAGTGATGAAGAACCCTCAGGGTCCTTGAGTCAAAGGCTTTATTATGTTTTGGCCGGTGGAGCTTGGCTCCCCGCCTGCTCCGGCTAAGTCAGCAAAGAGTCTCAGGGTTATCATTGACACAGAGCTCTCCCTCAAGCCTCAGGTGGGTGCTGTTGTGTCATCATGTATGTTCCAGCTAAGGAAAATCAGGAAGGTCTCCCACCTTCTTACACCTGAGGCTCTGATACAAGTCTTGCTTGCCCTGGTGCTCTCCCGCCTGGATTTTTCAAACTCTCTGTACCACGGCCTACCCAAATTCCTTCTCCACAGGCTCCAAATTGTGCAGAACCAGGCGGCTAGACTGGCCTATAAAATCCCAAAGTGGCAGTCTGCAAAACCATTACTTCGCAAACTCCACTGATTGCCGGTTGAACAGAGGGCTGCATTTAAGATCGGCTGCCTGACATTCAAAGCTGTGTTTGGGACCTCTCCTGCCTTCCTTAAATCCCTGGTCACCCTCTACTGTCCTATACGCAACCTACGGTCCTCTCATCATCAGCTTTTAGTCGTTCCTCCAATGAAGCTTAAAAAATTTGACGGCCGTAGATTCACTCACCTGGCTCCTAAACTTTGGAACCCGCTGTCCCTTCCGCTTAAATTTTCCAATTCCCTTCTTGAATTCAGAAAACTCCTGAAAACTAGTCTCTTCACACAATCTGGCTAGATCCTTTTTTTTTTTTTTACACCTCTCAGCACCCAATCAGCGCCAGGAAACTTATGGTGTCAGAGCGCTATAGAAAACCCCTTTAAGATAAGCTATTATGGGGCTCTTTGGGGTGACAAAGGGTTGCAGGGCCTGCCACTTCAATATGCCAAGGCAATCACAGGCATAAAACGAGTAACTATGCCATGCTAACTCAAAGCACAGAGCAACAAGATTCATTGTCAAGAGCAGTTTTCTTGAACTTGGTAAAGCAGAAGTGGGTACTTTGGCAAGCCCGAATTCTCTTGTAATCTTATGATACAATTTTCCTTACTGTGCTACGTTACAACATAAAAGGGAGTACAATGTCCATGCTGAGATGAAGAGAAAACTATAGCTGCGACGGTAGACGATGGGACACAAAGCAACTATATTATGGAAGTAACTTTAAATCTTCACATAGTAAAGTGACCAAACTGCCACCGATACCAAAACCTTGGTAAGCAAAATAGCACAATCCAAAGAATAAGGGGGGAGACTGAAGAGACTAAATAATCAAAGGCAGACTGCACTGGTGATAACAGAGAGGGCTGATGCTCATCATAAACAACAGAAGGCAACCAATAGGATATCTAGTTATAGTGGCCTCCCTCCATGGACCTCAGAGGGCTCCGATAGCCACCAGCTGAGAGCACAACGGTAAAAGGCATGGACCAAACAGGAAATGAACCCAATACAAGTCTTAAAACCAGAAATTATCACAGCACTGAACACAAAACAACCGGAACAACAACTAAAGGTCAGTTCATAAAGAAAGTTTCATTCACCATTTTCTAAAATCTACTGGGTCAAAATAGAAAGTATCAAAAGTATCTGGGCACGCAATTGGAATAGGGTGGACCTTCCCGCCCTGTCATCTTCGCTGCTAACCTCCGCACCTAACCTTGAGGGCCTATCTTCCACCTCCCAAGCCGCCGCCATTGACACCTGGCTTGCGGGAGGCTGTGATAAGGTAGCCCCACCACGACGGATATCCACTCAAAGACCTAAGGAATCCAATCGCTGGTTTGGTGACGATCTAAAGGCAAAGAAGCTGACTCTTCGGCGTGCAGAAAGGCACTGGAGAACGGACTACTGCCCCTTATCAAAAAAGTCCTATTTATCTTTGCTGAATGACTACAAAAAAGCTATATTGAGCGCTAAAACAGCTCATTTCTCAGCGAAAATATTGGCAGCGGAGAACAAGTCCAGGGAGATCTTCTCCATTGTCCAGGACTTGGCGTATTCTGACAGAGCTACCCCCAAACCTCCCCCTTCCCAGTCCCTCTGCGATTCATTGAACATCTATTTTTTGGAAAAAATTGTCAATATCAGAGCTAACATCCCACCTCCTTCCCATGCTTTTTCGGAGCCTACTCCTCCGACTGTTCACGGCTCTCTTTCCTCCTTCCCCCCGCTCACTGAGGAGGCATTCCTTGCAACACTCCCCAAAATAAAATCTGGTTCCCCGGCGGATACCTGCCCTGCCTATATCCTTCAACAAATCTACTCGGTCTGCCCCAAACCACCTTTATCCTTCCTCAACAGCTCGCTGGCTCAGGGTGTAGTAATTCCAGCCCTGAAATCTGCCACCGTAGTCCCTATCCTTAAGAAGCCTGGGCTGGACCCTTCTATCCCAGCCAACTACCGCCCCATTTCCCTTCTGCCCTATTTGGGCAAGGTACTAGAGCGACATGTTACATCAGTCCTCAGTGCCCATGTGGAAGCTAATGGTGGCCTTGCGTCCAGCCAGGCGGGCTTTCGGCCTAGGCACTCCACCAAGTCCGTCGTGGTGTCGGTCCTGAACCACCTCAGGGAGGGCATGGACCATGACAACAACCAGGCCTTGGTGCTCCTCGACCTCTCCGCCGCCTTCGACACGGTTGATCATACCATCCTACTGTCCCGTGTCGGAGCGGCGGGGGTCGAGGGCCCAGCCCTGGTGTGGTTAGCGTCCTTCCTGAGGGACCGTACCCAGGCGGTTCGGTTGGGGGATTTCTCGGCCACTCAACTCCTAGTCACTTGTGGTGTCCCTCAGGGCTCTTCCCTTTCTCCCCTTCTATTCAATCTCTATATCTATCCTTTGATTTTTGCCCTTCAACAGCTGGAGGTCACTGTGTTTAACTACGCAGATGACCTCCAGCTCATCTTCAACCTTTCCTCTTCTTCTCATTCTATCTCTAACTTTCAGTCTATTATGATCTTTATCAGGGACTGGATGAACCACAATCATCTGAAGTTGAACCCTGACAAAACAGAGTTGGTCCTTACAGGTGGTTCATCCAGTCCCTGGAACTCTTTCTTTTGGCCCTCCTCTTTGGGACCCCCTCCCACACCCTCTCCCTCAGTCAAAACCCTGGGTATCAAACTCAATAACCATCTCAACCTCCATTCACAAATCAGTTCTGTTGTATCTTCCTGCTTTCTTGTTCTCCACACTATCCGCTCTGTTTCCCGTTTCTTTTCTCCTTATGCTCTCAGGTTAATCATGTCCGCCCTGGTTGTCTCCCGGCTGGACTACGGCAATGCCCTTTACAACGGTATCCCGGCTTATAGTTTCCAGAAGCTCCAGCTGGTTCAAAACCAGGCGGCCAGATTGATCCATGGACTTTCCCGTTTCCATCATTCCACCCCCCTACTGAAAGCACTACACTGGCTGCCTGTCAAGGAGCGAACCCTATTTAAGACTGGCTGCATGGTCTTCCAGGCACGCCAAGGGACTGCTCCGGCCTTCATCTCTTCTTTACTCAAAGAATACACCCCCTGTTCGCGAGCTGCGGTCATCCACCCAATCACTCCTACAAGTCCCCCGATACAGACGCAAGAAATGGGGTGGATCCAACTTTTCTGTTCTGGCACCCTCCTTTTGGAACTCCCTCCCTGACCATTTACGTTTGGCTACTCACTACCCTGCTTTCCGAAAAGAGCTTAAGACTTTTCTTTTTACCCAAGCTTTCCCAATGTAATTTCCTCCCCCTCCCTGTTACTCTTTAGTCTTGTTTGTGTCACTGCTAAATTTTGCCTCCATAGCGCCAAGAAACCGCATGGTGAACGTTGCGCTTAACAAATACTTTTTAAATTAAATTAAATTAAATCCTCAGAGGTAGCCTAGGGCTCTCAAGATAGTTTACTAGTAAACGACTGTACTGAGAAAATAGGTTTCAAAACCTTTTGTGAGAAATTAGGTTGTTGCTTTACTGGGGTTTGAGCCCTTGTCAAGCAACAACCACAATCCCTGTCAGGGCAAGACACAAGTACACCCCAAATTAACCTGAGCTCAACCCCCTGGTAACATGGCACAGAGCGGTCAGGCTTAACTTAGAGGCAATGTGTAAAGTATTTGTTCTAATGTTGAAAAATCAGTGCACTCCCTTGTTTAGTCTGTTGCAATCAAGTTTTTTTATTGTTTAGTGTGCTAATGGGTGTCACCCACTAATCATAGGTGACATTCAAAATATACGTAAGGCACTATATCAGACTCAGTAAGTTGTGCCCTGCACTCCTTGTCGTCCCTTATGGGTTACAACCATGTTCTTTTAAAAACTCTTGTGGGAACTCAAAAGGTTTTCAGTTTTATATTTTCTTCTAGGTTCACTTAACATTTATGTTATTAATCAGAATTGCATTTCTGAGTATCTTCAATTGTTAAGTCTCATTGTCCTTGTGTATTATTTTCGTTAATATCATTATTTTAATCTAATCCCCAATGCATTTCAGACCCTCCAAGTCCTTAGTCAGGAGGTTATTTTCTCTGGGAAACAAAAGAAAGTGGCATGATCCAGGATTCCTGCCAATAAATCTATACATCATAATATACGCCATGATAAACATATACGTCTGTTGTTGGTACATAATTATGTACATTGCTCGTGTAAAGTCGTTTTTTTAAAGTTTTTTTTTTTTTTTTAATAAGGATAGCCATGACTCATTCTTCTGTCCCTTACATGCATTCATGTGCATCAACCACTACTTACATTCCAATAGTTTCCATTAATTTGTCCTTCAGAAAGATCTACCTTACTCACAACAATGGGGAACGAGTTTTGACAAATTTAGCTTTTGGCCACTACCAGAACATGTTAAGATTAAACACACAGGTCCTCCCTTTTACCTACATGGCACCTCGCCCTTAGAGTTACTTAGGGCCAACTTTATGGGTGACTTATGGGTAGTAAAAGAACAGTATAAGGCTTGGCAGTTAGTTTTAAATGCCAAGTAGAAGTAGCAGTAAACTGCACACACAGGCACGGTAGTAGCAGGCCTGAGATAGGCTTGAAAGTCTGCTTCTGTGGGTAGGTCAATCAGTGATGCAGCCCCTAGTAGCATTTGACTTACCGGCCCTGGGTATATGTTATACCACTTTACAAGCGACCTACTAGTAAATCAGAAATGCCAATCAGGTATTCACCAAAGTCACCATGTTTAGGGAACAGAGCACATGCACTTTAGCACTGGTTAGCAGTGGGTAAGTGCTCAGAGTCCTAAGCGAACAAAAAGGTTACAAAATGAAGAGGAGGAAGGCAAAACGTTTGGGGTGACGCTTCAGAGAGGGCCATTCCCATAAACACCTGCAAAATGAGTCTAGGGGTCAGATCACAGCTCCCATACAATGTGATGTGCCTCCCGCAGCAGAAGTGCACTGCAAACTACATACAAAAATCAACAATACAGATTAGCAAAACTGCTGGGTTGGTATATGCCACAAGTAAAATGCTAAAACAAAAAGGACAGGTGAAAGAGTGTATTTGTGTGGATGTAAACTAGATCTATGGCTACCAATAACGAGATATTTTTCATAATAAAATTTGGATTGGGAACAGTTTGAAGAACTCCCACAGCTCATTATTTAACACTTCTCTATGTGTCTACAAATAGCCTTGCTGCATGTCTCGTTCAAGGGGATTCAACAGTTGAAAGACCATACTGAAGAGCAATCAACCTCTACAAAGGATGGGTGGGGTCAGGACTGGGGATATAAATATGGAGAAAGATTCCCTTTAAAGCACAGGGGAAGTCGAGCTATTTCTAAAACATCAAGCAAATAGGTACATTTACTAACTAATGGAATGCCCTTCATAGACTCTGGCATTTTCATAGCATTTAGAGCAGGCTTATCTCAGTAGTTCCACTATAGTGGTCTGCCCACATTTTCAAATGTTAACATGTCTTAGAAACAGAAAGGGAGTTACGTATTTTGTTTGCATCTTTTACATTTTTCTTTCCATTATTATGTATGAAAGTACTTAAACTTCAAATTCTTCTACTAGTCACATGGCGACTAATTGGCAGAGGAGCACTGACATGCTAGGAAACAATGGGTCTTATAAAGAGGTCTGCTTATTACAAAATAATTATTCATACATGGGCAGATTGGGGGATGAAATCTATTTAAAAAACAAATAATTTTGTTTTATATTTGGTGGTCCATGTACGAGATGTTATCGTAGCAAGAGGATCTTTTATATCCGGACTAAGGTCACCAGAAAGCTCCATGTTACAAGGACATGGGCCCAAGTAGGCTCTCCTGAAAATCGGAGGAAGCCTTCCCTGAGCAAAATGTACTCTGGAAGCGTTCCACCTTACTGATAAAAAATTTGGCTAGTGTCTTGCATTGTTGGTTGGAACATACGATGCCGGTGGCAGCAGGCGGAAGTTCTTGCATTTCTTTCATAAGTGCAAAGATGGTTTAAGTGGGATTGCTGCTTGCCGTGATCAAGTTGGTATAGAATACTGCCTTGGTTACCCGGACCAATTTATGGTATGCTTTGACAGCGTTCCTATAGATTATCTTTGCTTGTAGGATCATAAGAACTTCTCCAGCCCGGTGTAGAATTTTAATTTTTTCTTTTCTGCGCTCAGAAACTCATCATAACAATCATTGGTCTGCTTGCGTTTAGCATGGGCCACTTTTGCCGGAATGCAGCTATCCAATGCTATATTAACCCATCCTCGGAAAGCTGTGTCCGCTGCTTCTAAATCAGTAGACTATTCTGGGCGGTGAGAGTTTAGAGTTGCTGTGAAAATGGCCAGGTCTAATTTATGCCATGGGCGCTTCATTGAAGGCGGGCGAGAAGATTGCAGTGTAGGGCCTTCTAAGCGAAGATGTAAGGAGATGAGGGAATGATCCGTCCAGAGCAATAGGGAGGGGGGCATGACCTCTAGAGTTTGGAGATTCTAAAACAGGAGGGTCGAGGAGGTGACCTGCTACATGTGTCGGTCCCACGACTAATTGCCTAAGCTGGCAGGCTACCATGTCTCCCAGGAATTTAAAGTATGCCCAGACGTGGGTTCTGTGCTCACTGTGTAGGCGGAATCAAGCTATACCTTATCAGGGAGAACCCAGTACTAGTTTGCTTGTATTATGGTTCTGGGACGACCAGGCTTGGGAGTTTGAGCTGGACTATCCCCACTAGAGCAGGGTCAGGACTGATTTGCACATGACTGGGTACAAACTAATGTAGCATGGTTTGCATAATAACGTTAGATTGGCATGCAGTCACAGCAACTGCAGTGGATGATATTATTTCAAGCATCCCACCCATCACCTACTTGTTGCTGCTCTGAAACGAAACATGCACTCTTCATTACAGATGTGCACCCAGGTCAGTACCATAATGAGCAGAGGAACATCAATCTGCATCTAATAGTCCCCTCTCACCACTAACTCAATAGCCATCAGGACATTAGAAGGTAAACAGAGACAAACAGGAGTGAAGATCAGAGGCCTGGGATGCAAAACTGCGGTAACATCTGATCCTCTGAACAAAGGTCACAGGTACTGCTCTGATCCAATATGGAGAAAAACATTCTACAAGTATTGCGACCTGCTCCAGACACGCCCAGTGAGTCTCATTAAATATTTGATACAATTTGATAGAAAACAAACACAAAGGTCCCAGAATCAGTAGATGGAGATAGGAATGTGTTGTGTCCTATGTAATAGACACCAGGAGCCAGGATGTATATTTAGGTCTTCTTTATTAATTCTTCAGTTCAGGTTACATCAGTCTAGACTCCAGCCAGCCTAGTGTGGTACCAGTCCCAACAGGAGCAGCCTGCCTAGCTGCCCAGCCCATCTCTAACTGCCACATTCATCCCACTCAGGCACCCAGGCATTCCACACATCACAGGCACACCAACGTTCTAATACCAAGACACACTCTGGCTGAGCAGCTAGAGGCAGCAGGGCTAGAGTACATGTTATACTAATAAGTAGGATATAACAGAATGCTACATGCCCATGATCTGAACCAGGTTCCATGCCTGACCAACTACTTTGGTACTATACTTGCTGCACAGTGTGACCTTTAAAATGTACTAGGCAATAACCTGAATGCATGACATGTGCCTATTGACACCGGTTACTTCAGTGGGACATAATTTCGAGTGTGGGTAGAAGAAACTACAGGGGATAAAGTGGTGATTTATAATTTATTTGCATCCAGAGTGTATTAAATTGCTACTTAGTGAAGATCTTAGAACTTAGTGTACATAGCTTAGCTTCTTTTACGTTTTACCTTGGCTGTGCCGGTCTGGGAACCAAAGAAGATCTTCACGCCAGCAACATGGACTTCTTTTTCCTCTGTCTGGCCTGACCCGTTGCCTCTTCCATCCTGTGCAACGAAGAGTGTATGGCCATTCTCCTTCGGTTCTTCAACCTGAAAGATTGATGATACACTGTATAAACAATTCCTTGGGACATTCAAACATCCCGAAATCAAGGACACGATTACGAGACAGCGAGCTGCAAAACAAAAGCAGGTTATACTTTTGCACATGCAAACAGCACACCAAATAAACATTTTTATTTTTTTATATATATTTTTATTAATTATAACACAAGAGTAGAAATGTACATTTCGGGTATCGTTAGTGAAAACATATTACAGAGGCGAACGGGCAATGAAATGAAGAAATACAATACAATTGTAGGCATCCGGAAATTATCAATACCAGCTGGAGCTGGGTCAAAACAATACAATATAGATAACCATAAGCAAACAGTATCAGAACCCGCCCACCAAGGATACAGGATATACAAATGGACACTCGACACCCGCATATGCATAACAACAGTCTCAGGAGAATATGCCACATCTCTTGTGAAGTAGGGAAAAGGGAAAAAGATAGGTCATAGAACAAAATAAAGGAAAAAAAAAAAAAAACTCAACCCCCCCACCCTGCACCCCTGCCGATGGCTACGACCTAACCCCACTAGCAGCGTGCCTGTCGCCCCCTAAACTACACCCCAAGGAAGGGAAAAGATGGAGGAGGAACATCTTGCGATACGATACGGGCTCCCGGACTCCCCTCCCCCCCCGCCGCGAGCAGATATTCCCTACCATGGTACTAAGCGAGGTAAAGCAGACTGATATGCAAACTGATAGGTAAATCCCCAAAAGAGAAAAGACCATCCCGCCCAGCCCCAGACGCCACAGAGGCAACAAATCCCATTGTCGAACACAGTCAGTACATCGAAACCCAAAAAAGCAGGATTCCATCTGGCCCTCACTCCCACCGATACCACCCAGCAGTGCCAAAGGAAGTCACTGTACTGAATTAAAACCGTTAAGTTCAGCCCTGGCCTTTACGATCAACCACACAAACCCCTTTCGATAGGACCAGCACAATATCAAAAGAGTCAAAACGTTGTAGAAAAAGGAGATCAATATAGCCTGAAAGGGTCAGAAGAGTTAAGTCTCGAAGTCTACCAGAAACAAAAAAGTCAATCCAAAAAATATCGATGGAGGTCTCCAGAAACGAAGAAAGAAATGAGTCCTGTGCGGGCGATGATTTTGCCGATCTCGCTGGCTGGCCAGGGGCTCCAAGAGCGTACCGCTGTAGTTGCGTAGATCCAATTGGCACCAGATTATGACAATGTTCGGGGTTCTCCTCTCGGGTAAGATCAAAGTTCGCAGGGGTCGTCATATGTTGCGGGTCTGACTCAGGGCCGGAGTCCGGTCTCGAACCGATAGTCTCGATGCGTACAGTCAATTTGTGGAGAGCAGCCTCCATTTGCCGATGAAGAGCCCCGATGGCGGCCATTACGGTCCCCAGTGTAGGTCAGGCACGTCGTCCAATCCATCTCCGCTTAATCGATAACAAAGCAGGTAGTCAACCCCGGAGGCCGGCTACTCCGGGGAAAACAGCGAAGGCGAAGGCGACTGGCGACTTTCAGGCTTTGTACTCTTTACACCGCTGCCGAGAGCGGGGGCCTCCCCCGCGGACCCCGAGGGCTGCAGCAGGGTCCCAGGAACCGGTCCCCCACTTACCGCGGCATCCACGTCTCGTCGCCGTCCAGCTGATATTCGCAGGGACTCGAGACCACCACCAGGATCGAGAATACGTTTCACTCCGATGAGACCGGACCCTGCCAGGTACCCGCGGCCAATGTTGTTCAACTGAAACCCGGCTGGGTCAGTACTCGAGGCCCCGGCTCATAGTCTGGAGGAGGCCCGAAAATGAAAGACGGTGTAACTTCGTCAAAAAAGGTGCTAAAGACTCCGGGATTGCGCCCCTGGGCTCAGAGACGATTCAGACACACGGGAGTCTGGAGGGAGGTCAGGATTAAGTTCAGGATAGATCCGCCAGCGACGGAGGTCTACGGAGCCGGGAGCTTATGCGGCCATCTTGGTTGCTAGCGTAGCTCCTCCTCCCCCAAAGAAACATTTTTAACAGTGGTTTTAAAACCAGAGGTGACTAAAGAAGTGCAAGAAAACAAAATTCGGTTGATGCAGAAAACCAAAGTATTAAGAAGCACTGTAAAGGAGTATGAATTTTTTAACATTACATTTTGCAGTTCATAGTGTTTTACATTCCAGAAGTGTTTTATTAACACTCATTACAGTATTGGTAGTTGCTTATACATTAAATGAAGGCAGGCTGTTCTTTTTTTTTTTTTTAAACAATTCTTTGAGGTATTCTCATTTTTTTTACCAGCCTGCCCCTCCTCCCCCCACCCCACCCACTTACAGGCATTTTCAAATAATATATACATACATTGCCAGGTGTAAACGTATTGATAGACAAATTCGAAATTGAATCAATCATATTTATACCAGTATACTTGGAAAATTGGTTAGTCAGTTCTTTCTATCCAGCGTGTAAGGGGTCCCATATTTCTAATCCTTTCCTTTTCTTATTCCTTCCCTTCCTGCTGTAGATAGCTATCTCTAGACTATATGTTGCTAGCAGTCGTGCCCGCCATTGCTGGAATGTTGGAGGGTGTGGATCTAACCAAACCGATGCCAGGCAAATTCTAAACACTGCCATTGAAACAAACAAAAGTCCATTTGATTTATTAAGTCGAATATCCCTGTCTGCCCCGAATATAATTTCTGCAGTAGAAATTTCTATTCTTGTTTCAAAGATTCCTGAAAGGAAAATAGAGATTTCCCGTCTAATGGGGTGAAGTGCTTTGCATGTAGCGAACATGTGTATTGGGTCTGCTTCGGGCAAGGCGCTTCGTGGGCATTGCGCCCCTTTACCCGTACTTCATTTAGCTATTTTCTTAGGGGTGTAGTACAATTGGAAATAAGTTTTATAGTACTGAGCTTGCAATTTGATCGACATTAATAGAGATTGGGAGAGTTCAAATGCCCTCTGTACTGAGGTTTCCGGTATATCTAGTTCGTCCTGCCATTTACTGGTATATTTATCCAGGTCATCAGGAAAACCGGTAATTAAATTATTATATATTTCCCCAACGATTGATTCGATTGTCTGGATTCTCCGGAATGCAACTCTGCCGCCCCCCTTTTACATTATAAAGTCTCTTATTTGTAGGTATTTGAAGAAATCTCTATATTCTAGACCAAATTCACTTTTTAACTCTTCGAATGAGCAAAAGCCAATGGAGTTATAAAATGATCCAAATTGAGTAATGCCCGATCTGACCCATCGCAACATACATATGTCCGTAAAGATCTCTGGGAGGTTATTATTTCTATAAAGTGTTGTGTAATAAGACAACCTTCCAATCCCCGTATGTGATTCCATGCACTATAAATTCCTTTTAGGGTTTTGAACCAAACTTTCTTTAAATGGCAATCATATGTCAGTTTCCAGAGATGTTCCCCTGTTTCTTTTCCTAGGATAAGTTCGTGTGGAGTTGGAACACCCCTCTCTTGATCGGGCTCCCGATTCGGAATTAGAAGTGCCCTGCTAAATTTAAGTATTGTGGCTCACCAATAAGCTTTAAAGTTAGGTAAGGCGAGACCTCCTCGTTCCTTCGGTAATGTGATGTATCTATGGGCTCTTCTTGATCTACTATACCGCCAAAGAAAACGAGAACAAATATTATCAATTTCTTTGAAAATCTGTTGGTCAAAGTTTAAACAAATAGTTCTAAAAACATATAAAAATTTGGGAAAAAATAACATTTTGATTAGATTATATCTTCCAATAATTGTTAGATGTAAATTATGCAGTCTACTAAGGCTCTTGTCTGTTTGTTTCACGAGAGGGTTCAAATTAAGTTTAACCAGGTTATTTAATTTTGAGGTAATATTAACTCCTAAGTATAGTGCATTATCAACTATCCGAGCGTCATTATATTTGCTATTGTTGTTGATTATAATCTGGGTTTTATTTTGATTCAGTTTGTAGCCAGAGATTTTCCCAAAACTACTTGTTTCTTCTTCCATTGAGCTAACTCCTTCTTCTGGGTTGGTTGGGACTATTGCTATGTGATCCGCGTATGCCAAGGTCTTAGTTTCTCCATTGGGGGTCCTCATTGGTGTTATTGCTATGTTGGTTTCTAGCCTACGTATAAAGGGGTCTATAAATATGGCGAATAATAGAGGGGAGCATGGGCAACCCTGCCTTGTCCCTCTAGTCACTTTTATGTTATTTGAGAGTTCCCCGTTGATCAGAACCACAGCTTCTGGATCAACATACAACATGCGAACCGTGTTGATAAATTTTTCCCCGATCCCACTCCTTGACATAGCAGTCCATAAGTATTGCCAGGATAGCCGATCGAAGGCCTTTTCTGCATCTAGAAATTTAAGCGCCATAGGGTCTCCTGCCACTTCTGCTATGTCAAAGAGTGTGATCACCCTCTGAATATGATCAGTGGTGGATCTGCCCGGTACAAAACCGTGTTGCCTGACTGAGATAATTTTATGAATTACTGGGGCGAGTCTACTAGCTAGCAATTTAGAATAAATTTTAGAGTCACTATTTATTAATGTGATTGGGCGGTAGGCCCCTAGCACTGTGGGGTCTTTGTTCTTTTTGGGGAATACAATGATTTTAGCACGAGCCCAGGATTCCGGTGGCCGCCCTCCTTGGTAAACATGAGTCATTGTTTTGTTAAGATTACTTTCAGTTGCTTGTGAAATCTAGAGTAAATTTCCGTAGGGATCCCATCTAGACCGGCTGCTTTTCCAGGTGAAAGGCTGTTTATTGAGAGAAGGATTCTACCCATTGCGATATTTCTGACAGAGTGTCTTGGTCAGTTTGCGGGAGCTGTAACCCCATGACGGATTGGTTTGTTTGTCTCAGTATACAAGTCCTCATAATAACTCCGAAACGCACCCTAATCTCTTTGGGGTCTTGTGTAAGGCCATTAATAGGGTCCCTGATCTCTTTGATCATGTTTTCCGAGCTTTGCTGTCTTGTTCGGACCGCTAGATGGTGTCCTACCTGCTCGATTAGTTCATAGATTTTCTCTCTATTCAAGGTGGCTTTGTATATTGCTTTTACTATAAAGATCTGTTATTTTGTTCTTTGCGCTGGCTACATCTCCTACTGCATCCTCAATGTCTGTGCACCCCTGAGCTGCTCTTACAACATATTCCTCCTTTGATGCTAGATTCTCCTGCAAATTTTTAAAGTTTTGTTTCGCCTCTTGGTTGCATTTAATTGAGAATCTAAGAGTTTCTCCCCTGATTCCGGCCTTGAGTGCGTCCCAAACCATTTCCAACAGAGCACTACCCAGGTTATACCCAAGAAATTCTGGGGTCCAATTTTCAATGTGCTGACAGTATTTTTCATTTAACAATAATGCCCTTTCGAATGTCCATCTACTGTGGTTGTGTTGTATCTTCCCGGTATAAATGCTTACTATTAGATGATTATGATCTGATAGAACCCTGGGTAATCGATCTATGGAGCACTTGGTTATGATGGTGTGGGAGGCAAATATATCATCCAGCCTGGCAAATTTAGAATGTGGGTGAGGAAAAAAAAGTAAAGCCGGGATTATTTGGGAATTTCATCTGCCAACAGTCTGAAATCCCGTGTGTGTTGCATAATATCTCCAGGGCTCTGAATACTTTTGGTTTCCTACCCTGATATACAAAATTGTGCCCCAATGACCAGTCAGATGGTAGATGTAGGTTAAAATCGCCACAAACGATCATCGGGGCTGACCAATGCACTAATTCATTAGACATAAATTCCAAGAGGTCTGGATCATCTGTAACACACCCATATATCAAACAAATAGTTACTTTTTTTCCAGCACCATATTGACACTCCGTAATTGCCCACCCTCCCAATTTATCGGCAGCTGATCGTGTAAATTGGAGCTCCCCTCCACCTGCCAAAATAGCCACCCCTCATGTTTTATTAGCCTGGGTTTTTGCAATGACCAATCTATATCCAAGGGATTTCAGAAGATGCATTTGTGACCCCTCCACGTGTGTCTCTTGAAGACAAACAATATCTGCCCCAATTGATTTGAGACCTATTGCTGTTCTGTCTTTTTTTCGGATCATTGAGACCGCAGATATGGATTGTTACTAATTTCAATTTAGCCATTCATGCGAGTATATTCTACCTTTCGTAATTTGGAAATTTTGCCTAATCTAGTAGACCTTCTTTTTTTGCAAGTCCTATCTGTTATGAGTTTTAATTCCGGAACATTGGACTTAATAAATGCCCTGGCTAAGGCTCCTGCCCTGATTTTGTGCCTGTAGGCCCTCCCCCTCCCTGCCTCCCCTGTACACCCCCTACAAAACCATGCACCCCCTCCCAGGAAACCACCCACCGCCTTCTACCACCAATTGGGCTTCCTGGTTCAGGAGGAACCCAGGTGCAGGCATTGGAGTGATCAGCACGCCTCGACCCGCCCCGATTCCTGTATCCGCCAAAAGGGAAAAGGGAAGGGAGTCTACTTTGATAAAGGTCTCAAATAAATTTTGCAAATATCCATATATACAGTAATGTTCCGATTGTTTTTCAGTCTTTTCTTCCTCTTACCCAACTCAGCCCCACCCCTTTCTTGTGCTTCTGATATGGTCGCTGACGGTTTGGTTATGCTGTAGTAGTTATGTTTTTTGTTTACTCTGATTATTTTTAAATTTGTCCCTTCCTGAGTCTGTAATTTCCTTTATATATGCCTGTGCCTGGATTTTATTAGTAAAGCTTCGAGTAACTCCATTAAAAATGATCTTTAGTCGTGCCGGGTTCTGTAGATATACTGTAGCGCCAATGTGCTCAAAGGGAGTAAAGAGTTGTCTCAACCTCCACCTTCGTTCCACCGTAGCATGAGCATAATCTGGTCGGGTAAAGAACATGAAACCTTTATGCTCCCTTTTACTGGTGGGCCGTGCAAGATCAAAAATAGGTTTGCGCAGGAGAAAATTTCCAAAATATACCAGCATTGCCCTTGGATATTGTGCTGATGTGTGAGGTCGCTTTGGGAGGGTAAAGGAAAGCGGTGAGCGCGCTGTACTTCTCTGTCCATTTCCCAAGATTGCAGTTCTGGAAGTGCTTCTTTAAGCAGAGATGTCATGAAGCCCCTTGGGTCATTCCCCTCTGCTCCCTCGGGAATTCCAAGAAAGCGTAAATTGTTGCGCTGAGCTCTATTTTCTTGATCTTCGACCTTTAGCATCAACTCTTTTACAATTCCCTCCTGTTCTTTTCCCTGTGCCTGGAGAACTGAGTAGTCTTTCTCAAGGTTCTCGGTACGCAGTTTCACTGAAGCCATTCTGTTGTAAATCTCCTGACAAGTGTGACCAACTTTTTTAATTGCTCCTTGTAGTTTCTGGATGGCGATGTGGTTCTTCTTGTCCAATTTAAGGTCTTCTTGAAAATTCTTAATAGGGTTTAGGACATCACACAAGGAGGGTTCTGCTTGCTTTCCAGTACATAACAACAATAAACAACAATAAGGGAGTTAAACCTTATGGGTAAATCCCAGCCTCAGTAGAGGGAAGGAAAGTAAGTGTGTTAACCACAAACCAAAAAGGGGACGTCCTTTGTCCTTGAGAAGGCTACAAAAAAAAGCTGGAGGAACTTAACAAGGAGATTAACGAGTACAAAGAGAATCTCACCCAACAAAAGGTACTAAAATTCCAGAAGGATTTAAAAAGGTTCTCTTTCGTAAAAACCTACCCATACTCAGACCCAGGGTACACAGCACCTACGAAAACTGACCAAACTCCAGATTCCCCCAGTAACAGCTCAATGAGCAGCAATTCAAGTAACTCCAGCACTGGCAGTTCAGGGCTCGACAAATCCACTCGCCCGCTCGCATTTGCGAGGGAGAATGGATGAGGACGAGCTATTTTTAGGTCCTACACGCCCTTTCTGGCGAGCAGGAAATCAAACTAACTTTTGTCTTCTGTCTTTAAAAACAGAGCAAAAGTGACAAGATAACACGATTTAAAGGCATTTTTATTGCTCACAATGGAAATGAGCAATAAACATGCCTTTAAATCTTGTTATCTTGTCACTTTTGCTCCGTTTTCAGAGACGGAGGTCAAGTGGGTTGGAGTCAGGTCGAGGGGATTTTCCATGGTACTAGACCTGCAGGACTAGTACCATTTTTTGGATTTGTCGTGCCCTGCAGTTACAAACAGAGGGGAAGAGGAAGAGGCGAGAACACCACAACAAGGCAATTGGCCCCAGTTCAACCAGATTATGCAAGGCTTTTAACCACCATTCCACCACCCTCCACATTTCCAGATGTATGGCTGGCAACCACCCTTTCAACATCCACCACCTCCGCCCAACAACTATAGGCCGCCTTTTTTATGGAGGGGCGGAAGAGGCAGAGGAAAAAGCAGAGGGGGGACCCAAGTACATTGGGGAACGGAGGATCCAATTGTGAACCACACCCGGAGCAAGAATCAACAAGCGGGACCGAGCAGCACCTAGAACTAGTGACTAATCTTGCGACTAGACAGCTATCACCAATTGAAGCACAGGTTCTAAACAAGGGACTAGGCTTCGTCCCCACACAACGACTAGATACATTCCAACTTCATTGTGAGTTAGCTGGTTTCTTTAGGAAACTAAAACTAAAAGCTTTCTTTGAAAAAAACAGCGAGAAGAATGAAAATCCAGACCCTAATGAGACTGGACTCCGGACAAAATCGACCTTCAATCCACCTCCACATTTGACCCCGGTGGAATTATCTACCTTTGAACAAGCTGTGTTCAATGACATTGAAGCCTTTCAACCCAAGGAACCATTTACTAACCTTTCTAGGTTTGAAAGAATTGCGTTGGATAATCTGAAAAATTGTGAAACCATCACAATCAAACCGGCGGACAAAGGAGGTTGGGTGGTGGTACTTGACACAACCATGTATAGAGCAGAATGCCTCCGTCTACTAGGGGACGTGCATAACTATCGACAACTGACCGTTGATCCAACTTCCGAACTGAAAAATGAAATAAAGTCATTGATTGACCATGGTGAGGAAAGAGGATTAATCTCTAAACAAGAGGCGAATTTCCTATGCAACAGTGAGGGGAAGATACCATACTTCTACATACTCCCCAAAATGCATAAGAACAAGCACCCTCCACCTGGTAGACCAATCGTATCAGGAATTGGGTCTGTTCTGGAACCACTGTCAAGATTCTGCGATGTGTTCCTAAGAGCTTTGGTTAAAAAAACTTCCACATACCTGAAAGACACCAAGAACGTCCGACAACTGCTAGATCAGTTGATGATTGACGAGGACACTACACTAGTCAGTCTTGACATAGAAAGCCTCTACACGAGTATACCTCAGGACGACACTCTCAGAGTACTACTAAGAGCTTTGGAAAAAGAGGATTAGACACACAGAACACCGAGAAACTTCATCCTGGAATGTGCAAGACTAGCACTCAAAAGGAACTATTTCGAGTTCGAAGGGACCCTATACCTACAAAATAGGTGGAACTTCCATGGGAAGTACTTTTGCTCCCAGCGTGGCAGGTCTATATGTATACAACTTTGAGGAGAGATTAATCTTAAATGACCAAAATCCTTTTGCATCACATATCCTCCTCTGGAAGCGTTATATAGACGACGTGCTGACGATATGGCAAGGTCCAGAACAAACGCTCCTGGCGTTCTTGGAGTGGATTAATACCCTAGATACCAATCTGAAATTGACACATACTAAAGACCCCACAACGATGACTTTCCTAGATCTGACAATCACTAAAGAAGGTGGACACTTAGAAACGAAGACTCACTTCAAACCTACTGCAAAGAACAATCTCCTGAAATTCGGGAGCTTTCCCCCGAGACCCCTTAGGGAAAACTTGCCCTACGGACAATATCGGAGAATCAGGAGGAACTGCAGTAAAATTAGCGACTACCGCAAACAAGCAGGTGACCTAACCACCAAACTTCAAGCAAGGGGTTATGCGGACAGGATCCTCAATAAATGCCAAAAGCGTGCGAGGAATCAACCACGTGACGCCCTTTTGGAAGAAAACGTCAAAGAACAAGATGCTACCCCACTTACCTGCGTGACGACTTATAGCACAGCGTCCACTCTAGTGACAAAGTCCATTAACAAACATTGGAAAATAATCAACACAGGGAATTTGAAATGGGATAAGCCTTTATTTTCCTACAAACGAGCAAGAAGTATACGTGACAGCATAGTCAACACCAGACCTAGGAAGAGAATTGAGGAACAACCCACGGTACTCAACGCGTGGGGCCTCCCCAAAGTCACGGGGCACTACAAATGTGGGAATTGCAGTGTCTGTCCCTTAACTGAAAACACAAAGACACTAACTTTGGAAGAAGGGAAGATTTGGACAATTATAGCACACACCAACTGTAACAGCTCCAATGTGGTGTATCTGATCACTTGCCCCTGCAACCTACTGTATGTGGGCATGACTGGCAGGAAAATAAAACAACGCATATGCGAGCACAGGAGTACCATCCGCTGCCAGAAAACAATGACCAAGCTAACGGAACATTTTTTGTCCATATGAAACAGCCCAAATTACATCAAATGGACTATCATAGAACAGGTCGAGAGAGAAACTAACCTCTCCCAAAGTCTTTTTGAAAAAGAACAGCGCTGGATATATAGGCTATCAACACATAAGACACGCATGAATGATAATATTCCTTGGAACTCTGTACTGCATTAATGGTTGATACCCTCCTATCCCATTCTGCAGTGATCTCCCGATATCTGTATTTCAACCTCTGACAGATATGTCTGCATGCAAGTTCAGTAAATCTCCTGCGTACTGTCTCCCCCTCGGTTCTGATCGCTGTAATTCTAACTCTGCCTCCATTTCACACATTTATGGCTTCACTCTTTGGCGAAATTAATTGTCTCGTTATAGATTGAATGCTTTTCTGTTCGCAGAGGAAAACCTCCAAGTTTATATCTGCCTCTATAGTTTATGATGGATGGCCACGGGCTTTAAATGTATTCTCTTTCTATTCTAAACCAGATGACTAGCTCTCCAGTCGAGCCCCCACACGCTCGTCTTCCCATTGGTCACGCGAGTTGTGACACGTGATAGGTCGCCACGCCCCACCCGGAAACGGGATACTCCTCATTACCGAGCCGGCGATCCTGCTCAGTAACACTACGGAGCACCCGCCAGGACGGCATAGGCACGAACGGCGCCCGTCTCTCCCGCCACAAGTAAGATTGTTGCATTGGGGCCACCTAAGCCCCTTGACCCGAGATTCGCCACGATTCGACACTCACTGTGTTCTTCCTCCCTTTAGATCATAGCGAGGATTCGGCCAGTCCGGGGTTGCTCATTGAGCCATAAATATTAGCGCTCCTAGTAAGATTGGTTTATTTGTTTGGCGCTTACTTTGCATGTTCACTGTACCGGGCACCACCGCTCGATTCCCCTCATTGGTTGGTGCGTTACGTCCAGAATAATGGTACTTGTATTTTAATCACGCAAGGCTCGCCATCACGCTCACGGCGACCTTGCTTTTACCTCGATCTCGAGGCACAACACCCACATTATTTGCTACCGCGTGGCAAGGACCCTCTCACAAGGTCGGCTTGGCACCAGGCGGAGACAGTCACAGTATCAATGATACAGTGGGTGGATTTACTTCAACCATGTGGTCCTAGACCCCCGGGTCACTATGACATTAGGACGACTCTAATTAGCTTTCTTGAGATAGCATCTTATAATATGAGGTGTACTCATCACGGAGTGACTTATCACCTATGTGTGTTTTACGTGTATGTCCAGTATAAGTGTATGTTTGTTATCCACAACCCTTTTCCCCTCATTTTCTTTCTACAGGTTTTTTTCCAGGAAACACAGGAAGAAACCCACGTTTTTATTGGAGACTCATTTTGAGACTCTACATCTGCTACCTACGAGGATAGGGTGTGCCTTAGCGTGCGCACACCGCCCCGCAGGTACTCCACTTGGTCCTGACAAAAACCTGTAACTTTACACATAGGTTGAAACATGTAGACCTTTTTAACTCACATCCCCTTAGTTTTTACACCGACAGCCCACCTAACAGGGAAACAGGTGCCTCTTATTTTAATAGTACCCGAGACACTCCAGAATAAACTCCGTGAGTGGGTAAGTTTCGGATACTTTTTAATACACAATTTTTTCCCCTTTGCACATATAAAAAGAAAAAGTCAGCTCCACTGTAATCAAGTGTCGCAGCACACCTGGATGGCATTCGGCTATCCGGGTGGGACCCCGATGATGAAGCATGTCACCAACTAGGTTGGTGAGTGAGGGGTCTTCTCAAGGACAAAGGACGTCCTCCCCTTTTTGGTTTGTGCTTAACACACTTACTTTCCTTCCCTCTACTGAGGCTGGGATTTACCCATAAGGTTCAACTCCCTTATTGTTGTTTATCTATATATTCAGGGGACAGGGAGTCCCATTCCTGCCTGTACTGGCTAATACCCTTTCTCTCTTTATTGTTTACCTTAATTTCCAGTACAACCATCGTAGTCGGATTGCTTATGATCGGTCCCTTTGGCATCTCCCGAAAAGCATAGATTATGGTCTGATTCAGTTGTGAAGCGGGGTTCCTCCGAATGTGATTGATCTGATCTGTATTATTCCCCTGGTCTGTAGTATCTTCATACATTAGTTTACTTTGTCTTCCTTTACTTTTTTCCAGCTTCTTTCTTGTGGTGTTATCCTGCATAGACTCATTCGGTTTCCTTGCTTTTGGATCTGGATAGCCTGAAGACTCTGCACTTGATTGCTCTAGTCTCTGTGCCTCACTTGATGTAGATACGCCGGTTTCGTATATTTCAGAGTCTGATTCATCAGAGGTAGCTTGGAGATGAGATTGTGATTGATCTCTTAACGAGAGAAAGGGATTTTGCTGAGGGGGAGGAGGGATTTGATAGAAGAGTTTGACTTGACTCCACGTGCTCCCCCGAACCTTCTTGAGGCTTTTTCATGTCCGAAGCTACCTTCGAAGTTATCTCTGATACTCCTACCATAGTACCTCGGTCGTGATCTGGGCTGGATTCAGTTTCAGAGACAACTGCTTTTTTATCCGCAGCATTTACCTGAAAGGGAGGTGAGGCTGGAGTTACTGAGGTTACTGGACCAACAGGTCCTAGCGCCATTTCTGCTTCGGTTACTGCCGCCGTTTCTGCTTCTGTTACTGCAGTTTCAGTCACTTCGCTAGCCTAGGCTGTTTGGGTTGCCGGTATATCTAGCTGAGCCCTCCGTCTCTCAGATTTAGCAGAAATGTTCATTCCTTCTCTGGTCAATGTGCTAAAGATGTTGGAGATCTTTGGTTGAGATTCGATTGATTGCCCGCTACTTTTGGATGCCGACTTCAAGTCTTTAATTGTTTGGAGTCTCTTTGCTTTCTTAGCAAGCAGTTCCATGTTATCGCTAGCATGCATGCCATCCAGATCCTTGTCCTTGTCCTTATCTTTTTTGTTTTTGGACCCCCTTGTCTCGGGTCGTCTGTGTGCTCATTAATTTTTGTGTGCCTTTTGCGCCTTGTGAGCTCTCGAACAATACCTCAGCCTGATTACCGGCTAGCGTGCATCCTGCCCCCTCTGCCCCGCCACTCTTACTTGTATTTGTGCGTGTTTTGGTAGAAGTCCTGGTTGAAGTCCTGGTCCTTTCCTCCCCACTGGCTCCTGATAGGCCTTTACTTGCAGCTCGACACTGCACTTTTTCGGGTCTTTGATCCTGCTCAGGTCCACAACCCACTACAGGTAGCTTGAATCGTGATGCTGTAGATGCTGAGGATTCTGTGGAGCGCTGGCCGAATGGAGCAGGCAGCAGTTCTGGCAGCATTGGAGGGCAACCAGCGTCTCCCTTGCGTTGCCCCTGGCAACGGAGCAGCGCGGGCCCGCAGAGGAGGGCTGGCTGAGCCGAAGAGCGTCAGGCCGTCGAGGACATGGATCAAGGCAGCAGCAGCAGAGGTAGCAGAAGCAGTCCAGTCGATGGAGCAGGAGACGGAGAACATTCAGCCCGCTGGGAGCTGCAGTATGACACAGCTGAAGGCACAGCCGAGTGACAGAGCCCCCTCTCAGCCAGATCCGACCATCAGAGAGAAGGCAGGCTGTTCTAATGCAATATCACTACATCTAGGGTATTTTTCAGGCTCTTACTTAGCTCACACCAAACAATCACTTCAGAGGTCTATCATTTAAATAAAATACAATTACAAAACAAATGGAAAAAAGTGGTAAGATGTACAAACCCAGCTCAAAGTAACATGCAACTACGAGTTAAAGCACCCATGTAAGAGAGAAAACTGGTATATGAGAAGCAACAAAATCTACCAAGCAGGTAGGTCTTCCATTAAAGATAATGTAACATCTGCCCAGCTTCTTATAAGCATATACTGTTTTAATTCGGATATGTTGTAACCCAACATTAGTTCACTGGTTCAAACACATCTTTAATTTTTTCCCATTTTTAAATGCAGCACAACTGTAAAACAGAGCAGACAAGGACAGACATCGCTACAAATAAAGATTGTTGGCACACCAGTCAACTTTAATAGTTTATGTAGTTGCTCCCCACATCGACTTTTGATGGAGCAGATTTCATCTGCAGTCAGGCATTGTTTTATTTTTGTGCTACAGACAGACTGCATTTAAATTGCCACACACATTTTGGTCCAAGTTAAAAACATGGCATATGAAAGTGAGGCCTATTCAGTCTGAAATGCTTTTGCTGAATTAACATGTGTTTTTGCAGTGTGGAGAAAAACTTGTGATAAGTGGCCTTTTTAGCTTTGAAGATTAATAGAATGTGTTTCTCTCTTCCCAGCTCTTCCCTTGTAATCTAAATTCACTATTCCTGTCTTAAGAGACTTTGACTTGTTGCATATTTTGATAAATATTGTCAGTTAATAACACCTCTTTTTATAATGTGTGTGAATTAATAATGCACCAAACACTACACAGGGGACTAAATGCTTTTTTGCATGAAAAGCTAGCTAAAACATTAACCGCATGCGTGCGGGCGGAATTCCGTTCGCACGCTGAGATTTGCGGAACCGCATGTTACGTGATGAGCTGGGCTCGTCATCAGCGTAGCAGGAGGCTACCTCATGACGAGCCCAGCTCGTCATCAGCGTGGAAGGGGTTAAAGCATGTTGCTGTGTGTGCTGTATTAACTGTGTGCGCTAAATTAACTGTGTGCTTTTAAAATTTACACTAAAGAATGAAAAGGCTATGTTGCACATTGCACATTTATTTTGCATGTTGTCATAAATAATAGAAAAGCTGCTTTACACTAATAGCTTGGCTAGGTAAACATTTATAAGGGGTATTAGTATATAGTTGGGAAACATAATGGGCCGATTTACATGAAATTAATATTTCTTTGTGTCGGTTTTATTTTTGGGCCTAGCATTAAATGGCTGCCTGTGAATCCAGCAAGGCTATGACTTGTAAAGAGAAGGGTGCATGCGCAGACTGAGCCAGCTTTCCTCATGACAAGAAGTCAAGGACATCTTGAACTGTACATTCTTGTGATTATGCCAATGTACCAGCTAACTAAAGTATCCGTCCTGACTGCGCTGTGAAAAGAAGGAAGAATTAGAATGAAACATTTTTCCTAGTAAATGTTGCAAATGTTTATAAATGTAGTTATTCATGTATGCTTCTTTTGTTAAAACTGGTAAAGTCAGGTTTTTAGAATGAGTCAGGGTAGTGAGAACTCATGCCATCATGACTGACCAATCACGTACAGGTTTTCCTGATGAAACATTTTGTGTAGTCTGCAAAGAATTAGAGTATAAAATAATGACCTCTCTGGATGGGGGGTGGCTTTCTTAGCTCAGCTGGCTTCTTGCTCCTTTTGGCTTTGCTTCATTCTATGGGTTAGGTACGAGAAACGTCCCGGGAGATTGCTGAAGGGCGGAGTTTGCGTCTGAGGAGAGTCAGGGGGAGGGTTCTTGCTTCCACGTCATATTTTGTCACTGCAGGCCACATTCCTTTGCGGTCTCGTGAAGGAGGGGCTGTTTTCCTCTTTAGACACAGACAGACAGAGCAGGCAGCTGATTAGTATAGAATTAGATGCTAAACTTTAAGTTTATGCTTTGACTAATTAATTAGGTCTGAAAAGATTAGTCTTATGCATTTATTTCTCTTTATGGGAGATTTTAGCAAACTATTTAATTATTGATTAGCTTTGCAAGACTATTTTTCTTAGAAACTCTTTTTGACTGATATTTTGCGCCACATTTTCTTTCCTCCATGTAATCCTTATATGCAGACTGTAATGTGTTCTGTATTATTGCTATTTTTCCTGTTTTCCAAATTCTGTAACCTGATTGATATTTTACTAATGAATAAAGGGTCAGAAAAAAAAATTAACTTTTGACTAGAAAATAAAACCCTTTAAATACTCAACAACTCTCTTTATTGGCTTTAAATAATAATTGCATTTTTGAATGTTCATGATTATTTAAAGTCTCCTGAAGGTAATACATGGTGTGAAGGGCCCAACACCTTTTCAGCGGTAAATTAGAGGTAGCATGAGTTTTTTACATTGAGAAACTACCAGAAGAAATTACCGCTCCATCACTTTCACGGCAAAGGCACTATTTTTTGTCTGATTCGCTCTTTCAGTTCGAGTGAACGCGTCCCATTCGCATGGATAGTATGAAAGTAGGCAGAAATCTTGATCTTATTTTCATTATCCAAATGATTAAGAATTCCATACCACACACATTTTAGTTTATTTTCACACTATATTCCTGATATTAGCATGAATGACTAGATTTTAATGTACGACAATGAAGTTGCTGGACACTCAAATCCATTTATCACGGACCCCAGGAGCAATTGAGATGAAAAGTAAACTATCCATCACGGGGCCACTGCATGGTTATAAGAGGTGGCTACATCTATAAACCTGTTCTTAGCTGCTCTGAGTAACAGTGATAAGTTCACTACTTAGCACCCTCTGGAAAACAGCCCGACATGACATTTTTCATGGTTTTTCTTCTCCCTTTAGAAGTTTTTCTCCTTGTACATTTCAATTCTATTTATCGGATCTCAACATGATACCCCCTACATGTGACCCCACCCATGTCAATAGGCTGCCAGATGGTCTACCCCATGTATCTGCTACAGCTGCAATACCATATGAGGCGTACCTAGGCCAAATAATTTGAGAGCAAAGCCACGTTTCTTGGAAGAGACAGATGTCATAATCTTTAACAAATGCCTCCCAGTCTAGGTGAATACGTTTCGAGCCTATGCTTGCAATGTTCCATGATACCAACCTCTGGGTACATTTTCTACCCATATATTATCGTTTTTTGTAGCATCATCCAGACCTTGAGTTGAATTTCCCTGAGAACTAAAGGGAGGGAAGGTTTCTCTTATCAGATTCTAGCTTCATTTGCAAGGAGCTCTTGTGATCTAGGCAGTTTTTCCTGGGGAGGGGAAAAAACCTGAATCCCCATGACAACATAACTTCCTGGCTCTTCTAAGAATAGGTTTTCTACATACATAGCGGTACAAATTTTTAGGGCCCTTCTTGAGCACGTCCAGTGTGTTGAACGGGCCTATGAGAATGGGATTTATACTGGGGGTCTTCCTAGGCTAGATGTCAATCAGATTAGCCAAGGGCTCCAAAACTATTACGAACTGGATTGTTCTAAATGTCGCAAGTCTGGGTCTGGTTTATACCAAGATGAAAATTACCAAACATATTATGGCCCGTCAGTCGAAATTATTTTAAGAGTACTCTATTGGGTGTATTATAGAAATATCACACCACAACCAATTTCGTAGCCCCCACGCCTCCAGTTCCCCTAAAGGCTAAAGGAGCTACAGAGATGGAGGAACTGTGTTTTCACGTTATTCCTGCAATTTTAAAGTTATTTAGCACAGTACCTATTTTTTTCAGTATTGTAGGTTGGATTTTTCGTCTTGTTGGTTTAGATAAAGGTTTGCTTATTTTTAAAAACTGATGAGGTGTCCATTTGTAGTGTTCTCACTGTGTTACTGTATGCATGCACAAATGCCTCAGAGATAAGCCTGTCTGCGTGTGCCAAGCTACCAAGAGGTTGAGCAGGGGTTATTATAGAAGTGTATCCCCCTTCGCCTGACTAGGAAGAAGGGACCCTACTTGGACAAAGGAACCTACCTCGGCCAACTAGAGACCCCCATTTCTAACAGTTCCCATCTATTGAAATGTCCTTTGAAGTTAGAGTATCACGCCTTTTTCGCTAGAGTGCTGGACAGTAATCAAGCTACTTTGTGGCAAGGGATGTGGGTCAACACCAAAGCCCAAGGTTGTTCCACTGCTGTCGGTGATTTTAAATGAGAGTTCACCAGTGCTTCCACCTCAATTAATTTAGCCTTTGTAGGAGAAAGTTCCTCCTTAATCATTTCTCTGATTTTTTAAGCAGATCACCCTTAAGTTCAACCACCCAGCTGTGCTTCGTTGATACACTGTTCAATTTGTTTGGGCCCTTGCTTCCCAGTGTCTGGGTAACACTGTCCATGGGCGTAGGTGGACACATAGAAGGAGATCCCTGCACCATATCGGTGGACAAATTACAGGTTGCTGCATTTAGCCCAAAGTGGGGTCCACCTCCTTCCAGTGATAGTCTCCGCTCAGTAAGTTTGATTTCTGTAGAGATGATCCCAGTTGTCCTCTGTAACATTCGGTCGATTAAGGTGGATCTTTGGGGGTGAGCTGGATGATAAAGCCTGAACACCCCAGCACACTTTTGTTTTGTCATGTTTTGTAAGAAAAAAACAGGTCCATGTTAAAAATGAGATCCCACTCAAGCCCCTAAAATTCATATTAGTCATGTAAATAGGTTATACGAGGGATACGCTCTCCCTTTCTTGACATACGCTTGAGGCTCCAACCACGGGGGTGGCCCAGCCCAACATCGACCAGCAGCTGACAGGCCCAGTCTTGGCCCGGGCAGTGGGAGCCACAGGTGCAATTAGTAGAGCGCCTCCGGGCATGAAACTGGCGGTGTTGGCGGTTCCTGCCACAAAGATAGTTGGAGCTTGTGATCCGCCTCTTCACTCCAGCTACTCGGGTCACTCCACTTGACAATTATTACTTTTTTCATATTTCATAATAAGCAAGCTTAAATTCTATTTCTTTTTCTGTTGACACAGGTCAAAGGTGAGGGGGGCTGCGATTATTGGATAGAAATAAAACCTATGCATTAATAAAGAGGAGAAAAATTATATTAACAAATCAACTAGTTTCAGCAAGTAGAAAGTGTTTTTATGAAATCCAACATTGCAGGGAACACCAAGGACTCTCTAGGTCTGGTGTGACTACTGCAAATGTTTGACAGAATCTAGTAATCTCAATAACACATAAAGCAATACATACACAATACATATACAGAGAAGGGGTATCGGTCAGCCCCACTAGCCATTGCTTTACTAGTGGGTCAATCACATGTTGGCTTTGTGCCCGAGTCACTCACCTTTGGATCAGCCCACTGGATAACCAGTATTTGGGATGCAAGACTGTGAAAGCAATGGCATTTTGATGGGTTACTGTGGACTCCACAATGACAAGGAATACGTCTCATGACTACCACAGTGCAAGTACACTAGCCCTCCAAGCAGCTGTGTTCCTCTACAGTGAAGGGATAAGGCTGGAGAAAGCAGCGACATCACTGCACAAGGAGAGTGAGTGCAGTAGGCATGGCGCTTGGCATTGGAGCAGCATCTGTGGTGCACGAGAGCATAGAATGCTGTTGTGGCTGTACTTTCACTGGACATGAAGTGTTGTTTTTGCCCGATAATGACGAGCATGTCTGGTTATTTCTGGTCTTTGTACTGGCTTTGGGATCATACGGGCTTCTGAACTCACCTGTGCTTCAGACAGACTGCCATATTCTAGGAGGCTGCAGTTGGACTATGTCAGTGCAACACTTCCTTCCTATACAGGCTATAGCACTGTCCAGCAGAAGGCAACAGGAGTGGTGGGACTGCCCACATTCCTCAGGTACTGCCCTTGACACTGCCCTTGTCATCCTTGGCAGACACAGCCGGTCTGACCCAGAGGTCTCCAATCCTCTTCCCGATCAATGGTCACGTCCCTTATCTCTCATACACAGGTTCATAACGAGATTATACCCAAGACACACAACATCCAGACATTGCAGTGTAAATGCACTATGTAGAGGTCTACGTATACAAGTGGAGTATGCAGTTCCTAAAAGAATCAGAAAAGGAAATAGAAAAGGAAGAAGGTCGGGAGGGGTCCGAACAAGCAGATCCGTAGGAGTGGGGGGAGGGAATCCGTTTGCTCAGAAGCAAGAGCCCTCATACACCCAAATGGGTGTCATGTTACATTTTCAGGCACTACCCACATTCCTAAGGCACTGCCCCTGCCCTCCCTGGCACACACCGCCAGTCTGACCAGGAGGTCTCACTTCCTTTTCCCCGTCAATGGTCACCTCCCGGTTCTCTCTTGCACAGGTTCAGAACGAGATTATACCCTTAACACACAAGACGCAGACATTGCTGTGTAAATGCGCTATAATGAGGTTTGCCTCTCATCTGCGCGGCTGTCGGAGCCACCTCTGAGCAACAGCAGTTCCACTAACAATGGTACAGCCAGAGTGTGTCATGAACCCTGGGAATTTTACTCACCTTGGGGCACTGGTCAGACACTGATGCATCTGCTTGGCATCTAGCACTGATGTCACATTGCCAAAGCTGGGAACCTGCTACTGTCTTTTCTTCCAATTACACTTCTTACATAGAGGTTTTATTTTTTCGTTCTTACATACAGTGCTATTGTTAGTTTGTAAAGACTGCAGTAAACTCTGAGTTCCACAGAGCACCTTGCATACAACTGAATCAATGCCCAAGGCCTTGTCCTAGTGGCTGGCAGGAAATACCATCACTCAGGAGATAATACCGCTACTTTACCTGGCTCTTGAACCTGCAGCGGTAAGAGTTCATCACATACCCTGGGAAGGCTTACACACTACCCAGGTTTAGTTTATTACTGCAGCTACACAAGAATAAATATTCAGATCACCAAGGCACCATCAGCCATATTTACCAGTTAGAAAGAGACACCGCCTTTTTGAAGCCATGTTTTACAGACTAACACAAAATTGATTGATGCTGCAAAGATTAAAGAAAAAGTGCAACTGCCTGGAGTTCACGATCTCTCCTTCCGATTGCCAAAGTAATTCACAAGAAGGAGGTGGAGCCTTGTGATGTAGGGCATACCTGGCCATGTCTCACTTGACAGCCCAGTGTCAATATCTGCTGTGCTGATTGGTGCCCATTACGAGGTAGGCAGCAATAAAATGTGATGGTACACGGATCTCTGATATTTAAAAAAACGAATTATCTCCTAGATTGACATTTGTTTGCTTTACTTGCTTCCCTGTACAGCAAGGCAGGATTTTCAAGGAATGAAAAAAAGAAAACGAAAGTCACTGGGTGACACTTTGACAGTGAGTTTGATAGAAAAATGGGCATTTCAGGACTCTTCACAAACTTTCTGCAATATTTGCAAAGCGGAGAGGTCTTTCTTCTCTGACAGCTATGCGGTGTCATCATAGTGTAGCGTTAATTTTCTTTCTCCGATTGTCGGTGCGCGGATCGGTAATTGTGGGATTTGGATGCATACTCACTTCAATTAAATCTTTTCTCTGCACAAAAGCTAGAAAAATCCCCATTTGCCTATTTATCATCTTCAGCCAAGAGACGGGTCATAAAGTATTTGGGGTTTTTCAAAACGTTACAAAGCAAAAATACAGAAAAACCCCGCTTCTACCAATAGAAATGACACCTTTTCCCAAAAGTTGTAAGCGGTTATGTTTCATAGGGTACCCCAATAAAGGCTTGAGTAGTCCCCTAACCCTTCACCTACATTTACCGTATCATTACACTACATAACGGGTTTTTGGTATTGACCTTTTGCATAGTTAAGCGCTGCATAAATGTAGTGCGGTTTTCCCGGAAAACTAGCCTCATTAATTATGCATAAGGACTCTCAGAATCACAGCAGGATTACCATCTTCTGCATATAACTATGTAGAAGGGTCATCCCTTCCATCATCCTCAGCCGACATGACACAGCAAGGTAGAGTGCCCTGAGGGTACCTTTTGGCGATGTATACACCATATCTTTGCCAGGACAGGCAGAGAAGAAAGACTTCCGTGTTGATACACTGACACGTGACGCTGAGGTTCCTGCATGTAGACACTCCAGCTCGCAGTGGTCTGAGATCCCTCAGGAGGTGTCCGTCTCTAGATCAAGACATGGTCTCCAGGTAATGGGGTTGGCTTCAGCCTAGGGGGTTTCTTGGCTCTACACCTACATACATGCTAGATATACAGGGGTACATCTAGTTAGGGTTGCATTGTAGGAGTACACATTATTATGGTCATGTATTTATATGCTTGCATATATCCGTTATATTAGCACTATGGAAGAAATCTACCATCCATTTACTCTATTGGTGCTTAATATCGTTTATATCTGTTTCGGTCTTATGGGTGTTACAGCACACCTATTTTACACTCAAATGATGCTGTTTCAATAAATGCTTATTGAAAACGTCTCCACCATTTGTTCTGTGTATCTCTAGGAGACAAAGTGAACACGAGTGATTGAGTGAAAAGTACTGTACTGTTTCCACGATCCCTGATGGTACTGGGATGTCATGTTCGATAGTTGCCAAGAACTATTCTCTCCTTGGTAAGTGGAGTTTACAGTGGCACTGTGAGCTAGCTGGTATACAGGCGAACACACCCAGTGGGTGGTGTCTGGAACACCAATCCCACAGTCTATGTGGTCTAAACGTGCTGATCCTATATAGGTTTATAGGAACTACAAGACAAAGCAGTGCATAAACATCCAAAACATAAGCAAATACAATCAGTGCCAAAAATCTATATGTGTGGGGTCTTGATCTCACAGCATTTAACATTCCCCATTTCCAGGAGCTTTTATATTTTTCCCACAACCAACTAGATTCACCGAACATGCCATGAGGGAACCAAAACTATACAATGTAGATTTTGTACATATCGCCTTGAATTTGAATCAGAGTTGCTTTGGCCATCAATGCAGGGCTGGCATTGAGGAGAAGCCAAGTCTGTTGAACTAGTATTAAACTGAGGGTGCAAGAGATATCTGTACGAGATCAGACTGCCATACCTCATAGTCTTGAGCCCAGAGTCTTCAAACCGCCTGCAAAGTTCAGCCATTTTTCGGTAAGCAGTTTATCATAGTTCAGCTCACCGTTCAAACCCAGTCACACAGTCATTTAAAACCAGAAACTACATCAAATTAGCCCACTGGCATGGGTACTTTTCACCACCGAAAAGCACTTCTAAATAATCTTCACTGTACCCTTTACACCTCGCAGCTTCAAGTCTTCAAGACTTCAAGACCGTCAACAAACAACTCTCCGCCTTCCTCGAGACAAACTGATCGCTCGACCCCTCGCAGTCTGGTTTTCGAGCAAACCACAGCACCGAGACCGCCCTCATCGCAGCTACCGACGACATCAGGTCCCTGCTCAACAATGGGGAAACAGCTGCACTCATCCTCCTGGACCTCTAAGCAGCCTTCGACACCGTATGTCACCGCACCCTGATACAACGCCTCAGCAACACCAGAATCCAAGGTACGGCCTTGGAGTGGATCGTCTCGTTCCTCGCCTGAAGAACCCAGAGAGTCCGCCTCCCCCGTTCCGATCCGTGGCCACCGAAGTCATCTGCGGCGTTCCACAAGGATCCTCGCTCAGCCCCACCCTCTTCAACGTCTACATGAGCCCCCTTGCAGCCATCGCACGCCAACTCAACCTAAACATCATCTCCTATGCCGACGTCACCCAGCTGATCCTCTCCCTCACCAACGACCCCCGCCAGAGCCAGCCTCCAGGAAGGAAGTCGCGGAATGGATGAAGCTCAGCCGTCTGAAACTGAACTCAGACAAGACGGTAATCCTCATCCTGGGACCATCTCCCTCTGCCTGGGACGACTCCTGGTGGCCCCCTGCCCTGGGCACCGCCCCAAGCCGACGGACCATGCTCGCAACCTGGGCTTCATCCTGGACTCCTCCCTCACGATGTCCAAGCAAGTCAACGCCGTCTCGTCATCCTGCTTTAACACCCTGCGCATGCTCTGAAAGATCTTCCGGTGGATCCCCACCGAAACCAGGAAGACGGTCACCCAGGCCCTCGTCACCAGCCGACTGGACTACGGGAACACCCTCTATGCTGGAACCACAGCTAAACTCCAGAAAAGACTCCAGCGCATACAGAACGCTTCTGCACGACTCATCCTGGACATCCATGGTCACAGCCACATCTCTGCCCATCTGAAAGACCTGCACTGGCTCCCCGTCAACAAGAGGATCACGTTCAGACTCCTCACCCACGCACACAAGGCTCTCCACGACATGGACCCCAAATACCTCAGCCGCCTCGCATTCTACACACCCACTCGCCATCTCCGATCCGCCAGCCTCGCCACCGTCCCACGAATTCGCAGATCCACCGCCGGAGGAAGATCCTTCTCCTACCTGGCGGCCAAGACATGGAAGTCCCTCCCCACCCACCTACGGCTGACCCAAGATCATCTCTCCTTCAGGAAACAACTCAAGACCTGGCTGTTCGAGCAGTAGCGACTCCCCCTCCCCCCAGCGCCTTGAGACCCTAGCGGGTGAGTAGCGCGCTCTACAAATTTGCTGATTGATTGATTGAAGTCTGTGAATGCCTTTGGGGTTAAAAACTTTATATACCAGCAAATCTTCCTAGTAAAACAAGGTTTACACTCAACGGTATTTGTATTGCTTTGAGCCCGAAAACTGCAGATGCAACGGAGGGGAGAGAAAAGCAGTGAAGTGAAAGTTACGGTGAGTTTTCAATGTTATGTCCACAAATCTAGCCCACCTTTGTTCTTCATTTTCCACCACAAGCCTTCATCGGCCGTTTGGTTATTTAAGCCAGAACAGAAATGAATCTAATATGCATCTGTTCTGCCAAGTTCGCACCTACTGATTCAAGGATTTAACTTGGCGAGAGCGTGTACGGACGAACCAAGTTGATCCAAATTGTGATTTAAGACCAAACATTTTAGTCTCAGTTAGTGTAAAAGTCATCTAGTCCTCCATTATTTTGGCCACTTTTAAAAACAAACTTTACCAAGTTTGCAATTTAGCTTTTGTTTTGATTAACTTGGTTTGAATACTGAGATTCTTCTTATCTAGACTGTATCACTGCATGGCGAACTCTTGTTTACATACCACACAGACATGGACAGCTATTACTGTATTTCTTCCACCCAGTGAAGCAGGTATTCATTACTTTCAGTTTCTTCTAGGTTGAATGGAGGATCAATGGGGTATCTGAAGAGGACAAGCTACTTCACAAGTGTTCCTAATGTGCCTTAATGCGCTTTGGTAGCAAAATGATACAAGATAAATTCTCCGAGACTGGACTTATTGTAAGAGTAGTCTCACATGTACATCTGGACAGCATAGTTCTTTCTACCACAGCAATACATTTCTTGGACACCATACCCATTAACCCTTAGCACTACAAAGTAATTTCTGCTAACAAACTACCATGTCCACAAATGTCTAGTTGTTAGAAGTCAGACTGAGTTTCTGTTCACAGCTATCATCCAGGTGCCAACAAGATATATCCTTCAGTCTTCTTACCGTAAAGGACTCGTTTGAATCTGGGAAAGGAATAGGAAGGCCTATCTACATTCTTTTAAGAGATTCTGATAATAGCAAAGTAGAACATAAGCCACGGCCTGGCTGGAGAAGATGTAAAAGAATTCCCTTATACAATTTTATGAGAGTAAGAAAATCTGTAAGCCTTCCACAGCTTCATTTCAAGGCAGTCACCAAGCCAAAATCAAAGCCTTGATACGTATAGACACAAGAGGAAAGATGTCCCAATCATCATTTAAGTTGTAAAGGAGCATCCACAAGAAACAAAAACAAAAAAAAACAGCCACAGTGATACTGCATTTGCTCAGACTTGATAGCCTGTTTTTTTGCGAAACGGTGTGTAATATTTACCAGTCATTTATTAAGGGGTTTGGGATATTTCCCTTCCATACATTGAGAGGACTGATAGGTGGTGGACCAGTTTGAAAGATGGAGGGGGACCTAACAATCCAGTCGGACAGGATGAAATACCATTCCGATTTTTTTCACCATTCCCCTTTACACGGTGAGATCAGTTAAAAGGAAGTCTGAAAAGTTCTGCTTTCACTCGTTTCCTGAACTACAAGTGGTTGAATAACACTCCTAGGTTGGAGTTGAAAGCGTTCCTAAGAATCTGCTGCCATAATTCAACCTCTTGAACAATGTTGGTTGATCCAATGGATGGAGCATGAACGCAAATCTCTGGTTCAGATACAATGTCAGGTTAATTCTCAATGCAAGCGCTATCCACCACTCTCTGTCGATGGTTCACTGTGCTCTGAATTTTATCCTGGCATTAACTAGGAGTGGGTGGATACCTTCAAGGAAGGGTTTGATGTGGTGAGACTTGAGGAGGTTAAGGCACATTCTAGCTGCCTGATTCGAATGACTTTGGGCCTGGAATGAGCTTTTTGAGGTCCCAGTAGAGAACATTGCAAGGTTTGTAGACTTGCCAGGAAGAAAGCTATTGCTAACTCAATCCTGTGGGAAGTGTGAAGCATTTTCAAGAAGAACGAGCGTTGCATATTCATGCTCTTTACCACAATTAACTTGGGGAGAAAAGGTGAAATGAGTCAAAGAGATTTCTAATTTCTTAAACTGCAAGATTTGTAAGACAGCCAAACCCATAAATAAATCAGGCTTGGAGTCCAAGATTACAGGGATCTCGGTCTCTTCTTCCCAGTGAAATACATTGTTCAGGCAGGCAGTAGTGGATTTATGCTGTCAACATATATCTGGAGTTTACATGGCACTGCAAGAAGAAATGTGCACGGGGTGTACAAAGACATACATAAAGACATTGAAAGGAAAACACAAGAAAGAAGGTTACTGAGGGACAGGTAAATAGATTTAGGGACAATTGGATTCATCTGATCCGGACCTTGATGCTGCAATCAGTGAGGAACGAGTTGACCCAAGGCCGCGAGGATCCGCAGATGTCAGCACAGTATTCAGGATTGTGTAGTCAATGATGTCCGAGGCCACAGGCAATTGGAGGAGAATAAAAGTACTTTACTTGTCCCCATCTAGGAAGAGCAGTTCTTATCGCTTATAGGTGGTACTAGTTTTAATGTTGTGCGCAGGTCTGAATCCAGCTTGGTGGTCAAGGAGGCAGCACTTGTCCTCCTCAAGTTACCTCGTCATTTCCCTTTCCATAATTTTGCTAAAAATGAAAGGTCGAGGGTGGATAAGTAGCTGGCCAGTGTTTTTGGCTCAGCTGATTTCTTTATTCACCAAGGTGGCGCTGTGTGATAACAGAGTTCCATAGGATGTAACTGACAGGTGGAGACTTTGATCACATCACTCACAACTGGAAGGTAGAGTTGTTTGAGGCAGACGACTGAACAAGGGAGTAGAGACACAAAGGAAGTCTTTGTTTTGAGGGCTGGATATAGTAGAGCTGGGTAGATGCAATTGCTATAGTGAGCTTATTGGCTCTCTTGATATTGTTATAGCCTCTCTTGCAGAGTTTTTTTGCCTTCTTAGCTCTGAAATTCTCACCATGGCTATTCCAGATTTTAATTGGAAGGTTTTAGATCAGACTGTGTAGGGGCTAAACTTAGATTTTTTGGGTAGATTTTGTATGTATATTGATTTGGCCCGTTCTTTCCCCCCTCCCTCCTTCAACACACTCCCTTACTGACTTTGTTTTATTGTTTTTCCTTCCTCGTCTGAACTGGTACCTCTTGTAATGTATTTGTGCCTTGCTTCTTTTATGTTAATTTTTCAATAAAAAGAAATATAAAAAAAAAAGTAAGATGTAATTCTCAAATGTCTTAGTGATTTTGTTTCTGAAACATCTGGTAGGTAATAGAAGAATCATTTTTAATGTCAGTGAGAGCGCAATGGAGATCAAGAGTGGTTGAACTAGGGGCTGTGGCGGAGCTGCCATGTTGGAGTCATCTAGGGTATAAATGAAATGAGGTCTCACAGGTGCTCTGCTGTGCAGTTTCTGTGAATGTGAGGGCCTCCATATTGTTAATACATTCAGTGGTATATTTTGCTTCCGGGTGCCACCCACAAGTTACAGTATCCCATAATCATGATTTTATTGGCTTTAGTCTGCAGTTGGACACGGAGTTTGAGGGGCTCGTCGAGTAAGGCAGTGTTGTATTCGTTGGTTGACACACCAGTGGAGTTATGAAGGTGTTGTTGGGACTGAGCATATTCCAGACCTCTGGGCACTCAGAAGTTGCATACATTATGTCTAGAATTGCATATCAGGCTATAATGCTAACTATACCTCACCTTTGCCTATTGTTTTTCAGGATTCTTTGTAGGCCTGGCATTAGCCAGGACCTTTTGTATTTACTAAATTATATGTACAATAAACTTATCAGCGCTTTCAGCCAGCCCTCTTCACCCATTTGTCTGATATGGTGCCATTCACATTTTTACAGCCCCATACAGCATTGGACAAAGGGTCAGCCCACTTCAGGCACCGACTACCTTCACTGTGAGGGATAGCATTTTCCCTTTCACAAATAGCAAATATATACACAACAGAGTTTATTTCAGTGCTAAGTATTACTATGGCAATTAATGTTTTTGGAGACCATAAATAGTTTCGCTTTTAGTAAATTTGTTTAGACTGACGAGGGTTCTGCTGCTCTTTTAAAGTTTTGCAAACACCCTGAAAAAATAAAACGCGCACTGACAAAGCCAAAAGGCAGATCCATTGGCTTTGCCAATGCTTGTTCGGCCTAGGAGTGGAGGTCGAAGAGGGTGGAAAATGCCTGGTCTCTGAAACACGTCTCGGCAAAGCTCAAGTAAGTCAATCATGAGGTTGGAAACGGTTGGGACAAGTCTATGCTGAAAGCGGCCACTGATATTCTTCCTTCCTGGCTACAGTAATTACCTTCTTTCTTGACTTAATCTTGTGCATATGCTCTCACGCCGCCAGGTAATGCAAGCATAGAGTTGTCAAACACTACAGCCACCATCATTGTTCTCCTCCTCTTGTGTTCAACCATAAGACAAAAACAAGTGACTCAAATACAATATTAAAAAGGTCAAAAGTAGCAAAAGCAAAGAGTAACAGCTCAAAAGCATAGACAGTCTAGTTAAACTGCATAGCTCATCTCGTCAGGTGATCAATGCACCCCCAAACATACCTGTGTTGTCTTCTTGGAATTGATGAACCGGATGCAGAACCAAACAGTAACAGCGAAAGCAGCGCATGAGTAGATGTAAAACCTGTTCAGCCAGAGTGACATGCAGGGGCTATAGACGTACTGCCAGGGATCCATGGTTGAACCTGCACACAAAGATCGAATGATTACTGGGAAATATATCCACTGACCCTTTCATAATAAGAATGTCACAATTCATTACTCAGAGTAAGAAGCCAGGTCAACGACCATGATTCAATCCTGGTGTTTTTAATGCAATTCCAGAAGAGCTAGATCCTTGGCAGATAGTGAGGATGTCAAAATAACATTTCATTTAAATCCAATTAATATAAACCTCTAACATTTTCATACCAGTGGTTATCCTGAAAAAGTGGCCTGAATCGGACACTCCTAAATCTACACTGGCCACTTGTGCAATATTTTCCTTTAGGTCTCAAAAAGCATCGTACCCGTCACAATTTTAGTGAAACAGTACTAGAGATGGGGCTTATAAACGCTACCTACAGAATTACCAGCTTGAATCAACGGTGTAAGGGTTGAGAGAGACTAGTTTATGAAAGTATAAACCCTACGGCGTCCTAGCTGCCAGCTATGCCTGAGACTGCTCTGCGTCACCTCAGCCTCAGGCTTAATGCAATTCTGGTGCTTTGCAGCAGTTTTCAGATTTTCTTGTTGCTAAAATTTAATAGGTTTCCTTAAACTTTATTGCTTCATTTTGATCGCAAGAAAGTGTCACTCATAGTTGTTGAAATGTCATCTGATAATTACACTGAACTTATGAAAATGTCACACATAGCAATCTGAAACCTTGGCAACTATGCATTTTTTACTTTATTAACTGCAAAACACACTTGGTGCCTACCCTCATCGAAAGTACAGTTGGTTTCAATACATTTAGAAAAACATGCATTTACAATGCAATGGTTTCGCCTTTGGAAAAGTTAGAGTTATTGGCATTGTAAATGACAAAATTTGTATTTATGTGTTGGTTTTGAAAACAGATAAATAAATGGCATTGTCATTTACATTGCCATTAGCTTAATCTCTGCAGTCACTCTGCACTCTCTAGCACTCTCCACTCCCTCTGCACTCCCTCTCCACTCCCTCTGCACTCCCTCTCCACTCCCTATGCACTCCCTATGCACTCCCTATGCACTCCCTATGCACTCCCTATGCACTCCCTATGCACTCCCTATGCACTCCCTATGCACTCCCTATGCACTCCCTATGCACTCCCTATGCACTCTGCACTCACTACTCTGCTCACTCACTACTCTGCTCACTCACTACTCTGCACACTCACTTTGCACTCTGCACACTCACTTTGCACTCTGCACACTCACTTTGCACTCTGCACACTCACTTTGCACTCTGCACACTCACTTTGCACTCTGCACACTCACTTTGCACTCTGCACACTCACTTTGCACTCTGCACACTCACTTTGCACTCTGCACACTCACTTTGCACTCTGCACACTCACTTTGCACTCTGCACACTCACTTTGCACTCTGCACACTCACTTTGCACTCTGCACACTCACTTTGCACTCTGCACACTCACTTTGCACTCTGCACTCAGCACTCAATTTTATCAAATACCGAGGAGAGGGGACTGCCTGGAGTGTGCTTATGTGGAGAGAGAGGCCGCCTGTGAGTTAAAACACCCCGTCATTTCTGCTCCACGTAGCCTGGGTGCATTCTCCAGGGCTCCCGTGACTGACATAGGGGAACTAGGTATGAAGCATCCACTCAGTACACAGGGCAGGCTGCATCTGAAGCGGATGATTAAAGTCCGTGAAAAAAAGATGTAAGTAAATGAGGAAGTGAATTTACACAGGGCACCAGTGCAGTGCACACGAACGGTTGATGTACTCACCTCATTTTTAAGCTCTATCAATTCACTTTGTGGTCTGTGGTTACGGTTCAAAATAATGCACAAACAGGATGTCAGGGAAGCCCTTTGTCTGATGATACCCTACGAACTGCGGTCTCGGAGCAGGGATAGTCACAGCTGGGCAGAGCAGAATTCAACCAGTAACTCGTAAGTCTTACTCAGCCCCCAGCTTGGCCTGCAACGTTCAGTATAATAATTGGAAATGTACTTCCTAGTACTTCACTTCACACATTCTCTCTCTGCAGGTACAAGTCTTATTGGACAGATCCGAGCCCGTATCTTCTCCACTGTTTAAGGACTCCCGGTCGTCAAAGAATGTTTCACTTAATATTTCGAAAGGGGCTCTTCTCTTTACTCTCACTTACTTCTTCCTCATCTCTCTTCTAAACTCCACACCCAAAACACACAATGCTCTGCTCTCCGAACTTCCTCACAGCGACAACACTCTTTCTTAAAAGGGCAACGGCAGTCCTGCTCTTTTAAAGCGGCGATAGGAGTTAGAGGAAGGAGGATTGTTTGGAGAGAGAGAACGTTCCAGGATGTCACTCAAAATCCAATGATAATTAAATAACAATGGAGGTGGGCGAGCCAACGAATTAACTGTGAGAGCTGAGCATAGGTTCTTTTATATTAACTGTTGTATGCGTAGCTGCTAATTCCTTCACTGGCCGGGCCGTGGTTCTATTCACTCTTGGGATGAAGCAAGACCCTGGATTTACTCGGATTGCCTTGTGCAGCCCTGTCAAGTGTCACGCTTTCCAGGTTAAACTACCACCTTTTTATAATATTTCTGCATCCCCGACAGGGACTACAAATTACCACGCAATTTCGTTGCACTTACCAGAGTCGGCAAAGTTGTCTGAGAAAATACAATAAAGCAGATGGTCGCGCACATTCCGCCCTATAGTTTATAGGAGAGAGGGTCCGTCTGCCCATAAAAAAAGCCTATATATAGGCTCTGTTGAATTCAAAGTGAAAGTTACTTTCTAAACGAGTGAGATCTTTGCAAAAAAAGAATTAAATAAATAGAAATATTCACATATTTTAAGATCATTTGTTCTGAGGATGGGGAACATATGTCTGTGTGAATAACTTACTTAATGATGTGGGTGAAGAGTTCCGATCTCAACCCTACGAAATGGACGCCAGGAGGCTCGCACGCTCTTATGAATGTGACTAATGCCTTTGGCCACCTCTGCTTTACAGGAGGACAATTTGCATTCTGCCCATTTACGCATCTCTTATCTTTTTAATTTACCAAGAACGGACTCCAAAGTCCCGGAATGTTCGGGTCAGTGAAAGGACATTGTTAACTGACCTTGCATATGTACTGCAGAAGCATCATGACTGTTTAAGGCAGAAATAACGAGGCAGTTCACGCATCTCCCCGTCTCTCGGCTGGTGCAGCGCCCAGAATCTCTGCACTAGTAGTAAGGCACTCTTACCCGCTGTACTTTGCAACTGGAACGATGGTCCGCAGCGGCTGGACAACTCCCCCTTCAGCGCCACGGGAGAAGTTGGCCAGGGCTCTCTCCAGCTGCTGGATGAGTTCAGGAAATCTTAAAAACTCCTCGACGACTTCTGCCGCTATGAAAGCCGGGCGCGCGCTCATGGTGGCAGGGTTCACAGCTGAAGAGGGCTCGTGCTGCAGGTCCTGCTGCAGTACAGGCGAGCGGTCAGCGAGGTTCGGCCACGCCTCCTCCTGTGCTCGGGCAAAACGAATCATCCAATCGGGACCCCAGTTCTGGTGGGTAGAAGCCTTTCCAGGCAAAAGGGTGCCTTGCAACTCACAACACGATACAGCCCAGGCTTGTGGCATGTGTGTGCTCTGCCTCTGCCAAAAGTGCATTTAAAGGTTGGCGGATGTCACCGCCTGATGCGTGACAGGGCAAATTTACAATGAACTGAGCTTAGAGGTCGCCTCCTGGAATTTTTTAGGCCTTAGTTACTTAAAGTGAAACTACAAGACAACAAGCACCTACGAGGACAGGGGGGGGGGGGGGCGGGAGAGGACACGAACGGCGGGAGAGGACACGGACGGCGGGAGGGAGACGGGAAACGTGCACAGGACAGCGAGGGGAGGGGGGACGGCGGGAGGAGGGACACGGAGGAAGGCAGGACAGCAGCAAGCATGGCCCGGCCGGACCAGATTCGGGGGCGTTCCCGGCTTTTGGCTGACGTAGCATGACGTAGCCAAAAGCCAAAGATTCTCGGGAACGCCCCCGAATCTGAATGAACTGAGCTTAGAGGTCGCCTCCTGGAATTTTTTAGGCCTTAGTTACTTAAAGTGAAACTACAAGACAACAAGCACCTACGAGGACAGGGGGGGGGGGGGGGCGGGAGAGGACACGAACGGCGGGAGAGGACACGGACGGCGGGAGGGAGACGGGAAACGTGCACAGGACAGCGAGGGGAGGGGGGACGGCGGGAGGAGGGACACGGAGGAAGGCAGGACAGCAGCAAGCACGGCCCGGCCGGACCAGATTCGGGGGCGTTCCCGGCTTTTGGCTGACGTAGCATGACGTAGCCAAAAGCCAAAGATTCTCGGGAACGCCCCCGAATCTGGTCCGGCCATGACGGACGCCTCTCTGTTCCAATGGCTAGCCTCCATTTATGGAGCTAGCCAATGAAATAGAGGGGCGTATTCAAGGCACCCTTACTAGAAACTACAGATTTCTCTGGAGGCGGAGCTTACGCTCCGTTCCCCAGCGAAACCTAACAAGTGATTCTTTTCAGAGAAAAAAAAGTACATTTAAATTAAAGTAATACAGAAAACCTGTAGATGTTCGACTGCAACAACGAATGCCCAGCCAGACCACTAAAAATGCACAAAAACAAATGTACATTTATATAATATCAGCGAAAGGCCACATTTACATAAGTCAATTTGTATTTAGTGAATGAACAAACTCCATATTGTATGTGCATGATCTCCAGTAAACAAATGTGGAAAGAATGCTGCATCACTGACAAAATGACACGAAACAGCAGTAACATAAGATGCTTTATACGGCGCTGCATTAAAAAGGGTCTCCACCAAGTGCCAAGCTTAGAATTCGGAGTCATGAATTAATACCGAGGAGACGGACATCACATAGAACTCGGGCAGTGTTCCAGTCTGAAGACCAGGTGATGTAGAAGAAATAATACCACTCGTATTTACCGCTTTCTTAAAGAACATTAAAAAGTGAAATAATGAGCTCCAAAACCGAAAACACCACTTCACAAACTAAACTTCGGGTGATGAAGACGCTGAACAGATAAGAAACCACATACAGAATAGCCGAAGCACAAACAAAACTTAGTGCAATGTGGAATTCCTAAAATGCTGGGACAGGACAACACTTGGCACTACATCTACTAGGGTCCGTATTCTCATTCCTACTAACCTGACCGACATTCAGGAGCAAACACTTCACTGACTTTAAATAACTTCGGTCAACACATGATTCACTTCCAACACAAACTTCACAGTCTGGAAACTCCTGACCCACTCCCATTTAACTTTTGTTTGCAGGCCTTTCAGACACATACTCCCTGCCAACCAACTTCCACAACGATGTTCTTGTAACATTACATGCTTAAGTCTTAGAATACAGCTTACAATCCAATAAACTACCCATACCAAGTTTCCGTACACACCTACAGTCTCCCACATGAATTATCCAAATTTCACATGCCTGTGATCAAAATTGGATTTACATTCAGACTGGGAGCCTTCCACATGAGGTGTAATGTCATCAACTCTATTAGTAAGAGATATGGCGCAGGAGTCGGAGCTGCTGAGTCAATAGCTGGGGATCTGGGTTCGAGTTGGAGTCAGCTCAACATCCTGTCATTCTGGGCAAATCACTTAATCCCGCAGTGCCCATGGGCAGAACCTGGATACCCTCAGGGTAATAAGGGTGCTGTATAAATCTACAAATTAAATTAGGAATGGGAGAGAATACAAAGCATTGATTACAAACAACCAGGACGTAAACTAGTAAGACTTTCCTCCCCAAAAACAGTTTCTATCAGTTGTGGAGTTAGGCAGGGAATGAAACATATGACCTGCAAACTCCACTCAAATGAAAAAGCACCTGAAATTGCCCATATAGGAATGTATTACATTTTCCACTGATCCGTTTGATTGAGCCATCAGTATGTCGATGATAAAAATCTGCTGCTCGAAAACGAACAATGTCACACTAACAAAGTAAACTCTGCACCTTAGACTGTAGATCCTGCACATAATTAACAGGCATGCCTTTTTCCCACAGTTGCTCTTAGGTGTCCTGGAAAATAAATGCATCAAAGCACCTTGCAATCATGTGTGTCAGACACAGATTCACACGCAATCAGCAAACACGATAACAGTCTGCAGTATATTCTTTGTTATTCTCAAACTGTGACGAAAAACATGCCAAACTATATGGATTGGAATCTGCAGTTATACTACAATACATGCGGATTAGGTAATGGTGTATGAAAAGTTAGCGTGTGAGGCTAGAGAAGATATATTCACTGAAAAAAACATGGGTTTCACCCCAGTTATAGTTAGCTGGAAATTTTACTGACATAAAACCATTGAAATTCCCACGTTATAGTTAGTTGGACTCACTATAACTCGCGCGCCCGCAATGCACTGCTGATGATGTCACATATTACATCATTCATGACATGGTTAGTGACATCACTGATGACATCTCAAATGACATCTCAAATGACATCACTGATGACATCACTGATGACATCACTGATGACATCACTGATGACATCACTGATGACATCACTGATGACATCACTGATGACATCTCAATTGACATCACTGATGACATCATCCAGTGTCTGTGTGTTTCTGTAAAGTTAAAATATGTTTTACATATTGAAGAATGAGTGTATGTATGAGTGTCTGGATGAAGGATTTAGTAGGTGCGTGACTGACTGTATGAGTGAGTGATTAAATGTGTCTTGGTGAATGCATGGGTTAGTGACTAAACTGCCTGAATGTGTACATCATTATGTTTGTTGTTGTGTAAGCTGCTGCATGTGAGAGTTGTCATATATAAATGACTGTATATATAACAGCCTGTGATTGCATAAGTGACTGTATCTATCAATATGTACTTGTATCAGTGATTGTAAAAGACAGTAAGTATGTGTTAGTCTATGTTTAAATAAGCAAAGTTTTGTGTGTTTAACTGTATAGTTCTGGAAATGGGAGTGTGATTGATTCTTTACATGACTGACTAGGTGTATGAGTAACTCCATGGATGAGTGGCAGTGTGTGAGTGTATAGGTGTATGAGTGCATATGTTTGTCTTGTATTGATGAGTGACTGTATGTATGAAAGATTGTATGGGTGAATTAGTGGATGTGTGTGTAGACCTAGAAATCAGTGAATGCGTATGTGGTAAGTGGTTTTACTGTGTCAATTTCAGGAATGGTAGTTTGTATTTAACACTAGGTGTATCATGGGTTAGATTAGAGTGTGAGGAGGTGTATTGTATTATCACATGGATGAGGTCATCAGTGATGTCATTTGAGATGTCATCAGTGATGTCATCAGTGATGTCATGAATGATGTAATATGTGACATCATCAGCAGTGCATTGCGGGCGCGCGAGTTATAGTGAGTCCAACTAACTATAACGTGGGAATTTCAATGGTTTTATGTCAGTAAAATTTCCAGCTAACTAAAACTGGTGTGAAACCTATGGTTTTTTCAGTGAATTTAATAGGTTTTTTTAATAGCAAATTTCTATAGCTATGAAATATATTTTTTATAATGAATCCTATATTGTATATTTATGTAATACTTTTTTTTAATGTATATTGTTCATGTTTTTTTTTTTTTTATGCCCTGGAGCGCCCCGGTGCGCGTACCGGTGAGCGTCCCGTTTGCGCTATTGCCGCGAACGAAAACATCATCGTGACGTATCGCGTAGCCGCGTGATAAGTCTTATGACGCACGATGTAAGCGCATCCGGAAGCGCCCGAGCGCATACGATCGCGCTACGTAAGCGCCCCCGGGCGCGGGCGCGCCCCGGGGCGCGTAGCGTAAGCGCGTCGGGTCATGTGACCTGAAAATAACGCTTTTCATTGGTTCAGAACAGTTTTGTTTTCCAAATGATGAAAGCCCCCACCTTTTCCTCATTCTCACTTTGTTCTTTGAGTGAGGAAGACCTGTTTCTATTCATTGAGAAATGGCTACAGCAGCAGCAGGAGCATCTGCACCACCACCACAAGGACCACCACAACACCACAGTGGTGGTGAAGAAGAAGAAGAGGAAGAGGAGGAGGAGGAGCACAGGCATTTCCTGCCTGAAGATAATCCCCCCATATAAACCTAAGGAGCACTTTGTGTGGGAGTTTTTTAAAATCCAAAGGGACCAAAAGAAAGTGAATGCGCCAAAAGTGACATGTCTGATCTGTGGCACTGTACTTTCCAGGGGGAACCCTGCAAAAAAATATTCATTTGGGAACCACACAATGCTTCGCCACATGCAACGCCGGCATCCAAACAACTATTCTGCGGCAGAGGTCAGAGAACTGACCAGAAACCCTCTCCAATCTTCTCCCAGCACCTCCAAAAGCAAACAACCCACTCTATCGGGTCCAGAGACAAGGGAGATGGTCCCAAACCTCCAACACCAGTTTGCTGATTACAAAATAGTTTGTATGCTTTGCGGGAGTACAATTTCCTATTGGGAGCAAAGCATCAAACTCATCAACCGTGCTGGAGACAACCACATCTGCAGAAAGAAACCTTAATTTTTTCCTGATTTTTTTTGCTCCAGTTGAGCCATTTACAATTCCCAGTTTTTTGTTTGTCCCCATAAATATTACAAAAAAAATATAAAATTGTTTATAAAAGCCAAAAAAAGTAAAAAATGTTCAAAAAAACAATAAAAAAATATAAAACAACAAAAAGAATAAAAAAAAGTTTAGAACTACCTCCAATTTATAAAAAAAATGCTACATTTTTAAAAACTCTGTCATTCTTTTTTCTCCAGGGTACGCTCCCCGGTACGGGCACCGGTGCGCGTACCGGGCGCTACCCCCGTGTAAATCGAAAAAAAATAGCCGTTTCTGCCTGTTACCATAGCAACTCCCTCCTCACTGAGCTCTCAGGTTCAAAAGTTTATTCTACAATATTGCAAATGAACTCAGCAAGGATGTTTGACCTCTCAATACACCAGCTTATCCGGTGCAATGTTTCATTAAATGACTTTTTCTTAACCATTCAAATTACTTCCTCCACAAAACAGAACCATGCACCCTAACTTTCAGTTTTCAACTATCTGAATCCACCAATCATTGCTTGTGATTCAAGAGCACTGAAACTCCACAGTTTTTTTTTTTCAAACTCCTACTGTTCCAACTGCCATTTCATTCCCACACTTCATCTGACAGCACCAGAACCTCCTCTCGCCATGTATTCTATCTGGATTATTGGACATAGCGGCGTACCTTTGAGCCCAGTGGATGTAGCTATCAGAAATTTTCACAACCTTGATTTACCAAATGTGGACATCAAGTGGATTGGCCAGAGAGGATTGAGATGTCACCAATTGATACCATTGGTGAAAACCTTTTTGCATCTGCCACACCCTCACCTCATAATTCTGCACTGTGGTGGAAATGACCTAGGCACTTTGACTGGGGTAGGTCTGGAAATGCTTTTAAAGGACACCTTTGGGCAATTGATGGCACTTTTTCCACAAACTGCCTTGGTATATTCCAATATGTGCCAAAGACAGAATTGGAAGTGGTCCAACCAATTTTGTCCACAATTTGAGAAAGCACGGAAACAGGTGAATAAATCTGTTTCTGCTTACATGAGAGACTATGGAATGGGTTCAATATACAACAATAACTTGCGTTACAACATGCAAGATATCTAAGAGGAGATGGTGTGCACTTCTCAGATGAGGGGAATAGAATATTCCTCCTGAATTTAAGACTGTGCATTGGAACCTACTTTTAGGTACCTAAATCAGCCACAGAACCCAAAAGCTCTTTTCAGGGCTACCCTACCTCTGATCACTCAAAATGATTATTTTACTCTAACTTTTTTCACTATTTTTTGTTGAGCCCTGCTCAGCCCGCCCAAGCACTGCAGGAGCGAAGCATGCACCAGTCCCCTTCCCGTATCCACCGAAAACCCACTGATTGCAGTACACAGTGAGCCCTCCAGTGAACACGAAAAGAGGGTGGTTTGATACGAGACACCAAGTCTCCCACCCTGTAGTGTAGCAGAACACAGCTCCCTCCTTCACGCCTCCGCACCTGGGGTAAAAGGGAGAGAATGTCTCACAATATACAATCTGCAATACAGCCTATTTATGCATGACCATGATCCACCAAAACACCAAACAACACATACCCCTCCTTCTCCTTACCAATGGCAAGTGCAGGCTTAGCTTCGTGTAGGGGCTGGGTTCTCCACGAAAATAGTGCTCCAGGGAGTAATAAACCCAGTCAGGGGCAATAAAACACAAGGTGTCCTGCAAGCACTAATGGTGCATGTACTAGCACCGTACAAAAAAAGGGGAAAAAGAAGGCTGGGGACAATCCGCGTGATACCAGCTACCAAAAAACCCCTTGTGATAAAATATATAACTTGGAAGGGATATAAATAGGGAGTAATCTAACAACTCTTCCTTCCAAAGCTCTTAGCGTCCTGTGTACTCGATACACAGCGGAATGACCCAAAACGTCACTTCCGAGTACACAACGATGTGGACAGACGCCTAAGCCTAAGCGTCTGTCTGCGCGTCTGCCTGGTGAAGAAAGACAGCGCGTCAACACCGCCGGTAAGAACAGAAGGAGAACGGGAGCCCCCGCTCTCTGTAGCGCACACAAACAATGTATGCCGGCAAAAAGAAAGGAAGGAAGGGCAAGGCTGACAAGGGCAAGGCTCAAAAAATAAGAGCAGGGAAGAAAACGGGGAGAGGAGCAGGGAGGAGGGGACTAACTCACTGACTAAGATGAAGGGAGGTAAAAATCAGGAACAAGGGATAACGGGGATAAACAAGGAAATAAAACGGACTGAAATCCCCCACGAGCCCGTGGGAGACAAAAATAGGAGCAAAAAAGCAACAGAACTCCTATACAATGCAGGGACCAAAAAGCTAGATACCAAGGCCACAACGTTGGCGATATCAAGCAACGAACAAGGAGGAAGGACAAGAATATATGCCTCAGCCCCTGGTCATGTGATGATGGCCCATGGTCATAGAAACAGGACTGACTGCGATTTCCTAACAGTACCCCCCCCCTACAACCCTCCCCACGGGACGGGGCTTCAAGGGGTGCTGTCTATGGAACATTCGGACCATTCGAGGGGCATGAACACCTCCAGCTGGCTCCCAAGTCCTGTCTTCCTGTTTGTATCCCTTCCAGTCAATCAAATAAAAGAGACGACCCTTAACCCGCTTGGAGTCACAGATAGCATTCACCTCAAATTCCTCCTGACCATTGATAGTTAAAGGAGGCGGTGGGGGCAACTCCTGTGCAGAAGGCGTGTATGGTTTCAATAGTGAGGCATGGAACACTGGATGGACCCCATAGTCCTGTGGCAACTCCAGCTTCATTGCAACCGGATTAATGACCTGGATTATAGGAAAGGGGCCTACGTACCTAGGCTGCAATTTACGGGACCCTTGTAACCTCAGGTTACGAGATGCCAACCACACCAATTCGCCCACCTGATATGGGGGCGCTGGGACCCTATGTTTATCCGCTTGTGCCTTCATAGCAGCCTTGGCCTCCACCAGACTTTCCCGGGCCAAACCCCAGATAGCACTCAATTGCTTACAAATCCCGTCTATAGCTGGCATGTGTCCCGTGGGTTGAATGGCCACGGCCCGAGGGTGGTACCCAAGTGAACAATAGAACGGGGTCATGCCCAAAGCCGAGTGCAAGCTGTTATTGTATGCAAACTCAGCGATGGGCAGAGCGGTCACCCAATCACATGATAAAGAGGTGATTAAACATCTCAGATACTGTTCCATCGTCTGGTTAGTTCGCTCGGTCTGTCCATCAGACTGAGGATGGTATGCCGAAGATAAACGTATTTCTGTCTTCAGAACCAGACATAGTTCGGACCAGAAATGAGATATGAATTGCGCCCCCCGGTCTGATATAATCACCTCTGGCAACCCATGTAAACGTACTACAGATGTCATAAAGACCATTGACATTTCTTTCGCCGTTGGAATTTTGCGAAGTGGTATAAAATGTGCCATTTTGGTGAATAAGTCCACCACCACCAATATAGCTGTATATCCCGAGACCAATGGTAATTCCGTTACGAAATCCATACTTATAGTATGCCAAGGGGATGGCGGTACTTCCAAAGGGCACAAAAGCCCAAAGGGCTTACAGTGCGATGGCTTATTAATGGCACATACAGGGCAAGATTTCACATATCCCTGGATGTCCTTGATCATGGAGTCCCACCAAAACCACCGCTCACACAGCTCTCTCGTCTTTCTCATTCCAGGATGAGCCACCAACGCAGATGAATGGCACCACTCCAAAACCTCATCCTTAAGGGAAGGAGGAATTACCAGTCTGTCCCCATGGTATAACAGCCCTTCCTTCTCTCTTACCTCGGGCACAGACCGCAAAGAGCTTAGATCAAGAAGCTTCAATCGCTCCCTTACCAGACCAGGAAATACATCCATCTCTGTTGCCCCTACGATCCGTGTACCCTCTATCATGGCTCTACTCTCTGTCACAGGTTCTTCCCCTTTTGGTTCGTTATGTATTCGAGAAAGAGCATCGGACTTCACCTGCTGGGCCGCTGGCCTATAGGTGATGACAAAATCATATTCATTAAAGAATAGTACCCACCGCATCTGGCGAGGTGTCAATGCCCTAGCGGAACGAAAGAATTCGAGGTTTTTATGATCCGTGTAGATGGTGATTACGTGTCTGGCGCCCCACAAATAGTGTCGCCATTCCTCGAAAGCCAACTTGACGGCTAGCAATTCGCGTTCGGCCACTGTATAATTCCTTTCAGCCGGCAACAAGGTTTTGGAAAAGAACGCTATTGGGTGCATATGACCGGTAGAGTCATCGCGCTGGGATAACACCCCACCCACTGCACACATAGATGCATCGGTCTCTACGAAGAACGGCAGGGCAGGATCTGGATGTACTAACACGGGGGCTGACGTAAAATGCTCCAATAATGAGCGAAAAGCAATCTGCGTCTCATTGGTCCACTCAAAAGGAACACCCTTTCGTAACAGGCGAGTCATCGGTGACACCACCTCAGAGAAATGCGAAATGAAACGCCGATAGAAGTTGGCGAAACCCAGGAGTACCTGGATTTGTTTCACAGAGGTAGGCACAGGCCAGGTCACAATGGCCTTTATCTTCCCTGGATCCATACGTATTCCCTGCGCTGAAATGATGAACCCAAGAAACTCTACCTCTTGAGTGTCGAACCGGCACTTCTCTAGTTTGGCATATAGGTGGTGCTCCCGAAGAGTCCGTAACACCTGAAGAACATGTTCTGAATGCTCTGCCCTTATCTCAGAAAACACCAGTATATCATCCAAATAGACGATAACCGTGCGATCCAAGTATTCACTGAGCACCTCGTTAATGAAAAACTGGAATGCCGCCGGCGCATTACACAGGCCGAACGGCATTACAGTGTATTCATAAAGACCGTACTTGGTCCTAAAAGCCGTCTTCCACTCATCTCCGGGTCTCATTCTTATTAAATGGTAGGCTCCCCGCAAGTCCAACTTTGTGAACACGGTAGCCTTGCGAAGCTGATCTAACAACACGGAGATGAGCGGAAGAGGGTACCTATTCTTCACTGTGGCAGCATTCAAAATCCTGTAATCCACACACGCCCTGAGAGTCCCCTCCTTCTTAGGGATGAAGAAAATAGCCGATGACACAGGGGAGGAGGATGGACGAATAAACCCGAGTCTCAACATCTCATCGATGTACTCCTTCAAGTGAACCTCCTCAGGTTCTGACAACGCATACACCCGGCTACAAGGCAATGAAACCCCCGGTACCAGATCGATCTTACAATCATAAGCCCTGTTCGGGGGAAGATCCTGAGCATTTGTTTTATCAAACACGTCCTTGAACTCCAAATACTGTGGAGGGACAGATCCCACATCCATCACAGCGCAAACCAAGGGGTCAATCTGTGCCCCTGCTACAGTATAACAATGCTTCAAACAGTGTGCTGAATCTAGCGTTACCAACCTCCGCACCCAATCAATCCTGGGATTGTGCTTCTGCAGCCATGGTACCCCCAACACTAAACCAAACGAAGGGGCATCGATTAAGTCGAAAACCACCATCTCTGAATGCCCATTCTCACATGATAAACCCAAAGGTGCAGTACGACGGGTGATACACCCCGATGTCAGCTCGGTACCGTCAATAGCCCTTACAGGCTCAGGTCGTTCTTTCAACTGCCAAGGAACCCCCAGTTTCTCTGCCATAGTGATGTCCATAAAATTGCCAGTGGCACCTGAATCCAACAGCACCGACACAGAAACACATTCCTGAGTTCGTAACAGCAACTGGGCATTAATGACAAAATGTCTAGGTGCTTGGTCTACAGATCCGACCACCTCATACTGTTGACCACCACATTCACCTGTCCTATGGTCTATCTGAACACAAGCCACCTTCTTGCCAAAACCCACACCAGAAGGTTTCACCGGACATTCCCTGGCGAAATGCCCCCCTTGTCCACAATATAAGCACAGATTATTCGCTCTCCTTCTCTTCTTCTCCTCTGGTGCCAAAGGACCCCGTACCCCACCCACTTCCATGGGCTCAGGGGCCACCTTGTTGTCCCCTGTACTCTTTACCTCCATCTTTGCATGACTACCTCTAATCGCCTGGAACCTGCTACGCTCGCCCCGCCTCTCAGAGACCCTATGGTTCAATTTAACCACCAGATCTATGAATGCCGAGCAGTCCTCCGGTGGATCTACCACTTGTGACACAATGTCCTTTAGCTCTTCGCAGAGACCCTGGTAGAATATTGATGTTCTCTTTTCAGCGGGCCAATGGGTCTCAGACACCAGTCTGTTAAAGGATGCGATATAGGACAACAAATCCTGCCTGCCCTGCCGGAGTTTCATCAATTCTGCATCACTTGCCTGCATAAACGCATGCTTGGCAAACAGCCCCCGCATCAGTTCTTTAAAAGCGCTATAATTATATAACACCCGATCATCGCTATCTACCAAGGGTATAGCCCATTGAGCGGCATTGCCAGCCAAATAGGAAATCGTGAAGGCCACTTTTGCGGAATCGTCAGGGAAGGCACTCGGTCTGCACATGAAATGTAGCTGGCACTGAGTCATAAACATCCCGAATTTCTCACTATCTCCCGTAAATCTCTCGGGAGGGGCTAACGGCACTGCTACCGGAGAAGACACTGTAACATTAATGGGGTTACCAGAGCTACTGCCTCCCATCGTACCCTGACCCGTCCCCCCGCCATACTGAAAGGTCGCAGGGTGGAGAATGGAAGAGGCTCCCCTTTGATGTGACTGCTCCCTCGCCCTAACGGCCACTAATTCTTGTTTTAAACCAGCGTTTTCCTGCTGTAGCTCCTGAACCTGTGTCTGTAAGGTCTGCAATGCCCCCATAATGTCCTGCAATGAGGGACCACCTGAACCATCCCCCACCGCATTCCCATCCACGTCCATGTTCGCTCAGGCAGTGCTAAATACGTGGGCTTGATATTCTGTTGAGCCCTGCTCAGCCCGCCCAAGCACTGCAGGAGCGAAGCATGCACCAGTCCCCTTCCCGTATCCACCGAAAACCCACTGATTGCAGTACACAGTGAGCCCTCCAGTGAACACGAAAAGAGGGTGGTTTGATACGAGACACCAAGTCTCCCACCCTGTAGTGTAGCAGGACACAGCTCCCTCCTTCACGCCTCCGCACCTGGGGTAAAAGGGAGAGAATGTCTCACAATATACAATCTGCAATACAGCCTATTTATGCATGACCATGATCCACCAAAACACCAAACAACACATACCCCTCCTTCTCCTTACCAATGGCAAGTGCAGGCTTAGCTTCGTGTAGGGGCTGGGTTCTCCACGAAAATAGTGCTCCAGGGAGTAATAAACCCAGTCAGGGGCAATAAAACACAAGGTGTCCTGCAAGCACTAATGGTGCATGTACTAGCACCGTACAAAAAAAGGGGAAAAAGAAGGCTGGGGACAATCCGCGTGATACCAGCTACCAAAAAACCCCTTGTGATAAAATATATAACTTGGAAGGGATATAAATAGGGAGTAATCTAACAACTCTTCCTTCCAAAGCTCTTAGCGTCCTGTGTACTCGATACACAGCGGAATGACCCAAAACGTCACTTCCAAGTACACAACGATGTGGACAGACGCCTAAGCGTCTGTCTGCGCGTCTGCCTGGTGAAGAAAGACAGCGCGTCAACACCGCCGGTAAGAACAGAAGGAGAACGGGAGCCCCCGCTCTCTGTAGCGCACACAAACAATGTATGCCGGCAAAAAGAAAGGAAGGAAGGGCAAGGCTGACAAGGGCAAGGCTCAAAAAATAAGAGCAGGGAAGAAAACGGGGAGAGGAGCAGGGAGGAGGGGACTAACTCACTGACTAAGATGAAGGGAGGTAAAAATCAGGAACAAGGGATAACGGGGATAAACAAGGAAATAAAACGGACTGAAATCCCCCACGAGCCCGTGGGAGACAAAAATAGGAGCAAAAAAGCAACAGAACTCCTATACAATGCAGGGACCAAAAAGCTAGATACCAAGGCCACAACGTTGGCGATATCAAGCAACGAACAAGGAGGAAGGACAAGAATATATGCCTCAGCCCCTGGTCATGTGATGATGGCCCATGGTCATAGAAACAGGACTGACTGCGATTTCCTAACAGTACCCCCCCCCTACAACCCTCCCCACGGGACGGGGCTTCAAGGGGTGCTGTCTATGGAACATTCGGACCATTCGAGGGGCATGAACACCTCCAGCTGGCTCCCAAGTCCTGTCTTCCTGTTTGTATCCCTTCCAGTCAATCAAATAAAAGAGACGACCCTTAACCCGCTTGGAGTCACAGATAGCATTCACCTCAAATTCCTCCTGACCATTGATAGTTAAAGGAGGCGGTGGGGGCAACTCCTGTGCAGAAGGCGTGTATGGTTTCAATAGTGAGGCATGGAACACTGGATGGACCCCATAGTCCTGTGGCAACTCCAGCTTCATTGCAACCGGATTAATGACCTGGATTATAGGAAAGGGGCCTACGTACCTAGGCTGCAATTTACGGGACCCTTGTAACCTCAGGTTACGAGATGCCAACCACACCAATTCGCCCACCTGATATGGGGGCGCTGGGACCCTATGTTTATCCGCTTGTGCCTTCATAGCAGCCTTGGCCTCCACCAGACTTTCCCGGGCCAAACCCCAGATAGCACTCAATTGCTTACAAATCCCGTCTATAGCTGGCATGTGTCCCGTGGGTTGAATGGCCACGGCCCGAGGGTGGTACCCAAGTGAACAATAGAACGGGGTCATGCCCAAAGCCGAGTGCAAGCTGTTATTGTATGCAAACTCAGCGATGGGCAGAGCGGTCACCCAATCACATGATAAAGAGGTGATTAAACATCTCAGATACTGTTCCATCGTCTGGTTAGTTCGCTCGGTCTGTCCATCAGACTGAGGATGGTATGCCGAAGATAAACGTATTTCTGTCTTCAGAACCAGACATAGTTCGGACCAGAAATGAGATATGAATTGCGCCCCCCGGTCTGATATAATCACCTCTGGCAACCCATGTAAACGTACTACAGATGTCATAAAGACCATTGACATTTCTTTCGCCGTTGGAATTTTGCGAAGTGGTATAAAATGTGCCATTTTGGTGAATAAGTCCACCACCACCAATATAGCTGTATATCCCGAGACCAATGGTAATTCCGTTACGAAATCCATACTTATGGTATGCCAAGGGGATGGCGGTACTTCCAAAGGGCACAAAAGCCCAAAGGGCTTACAGTGCGATGGCTTATTAATGGCACATACAGGGCAAGATTTCACATATCCCTGGATGTCCTTGATCATGGAGTCCCACCAAAACCACCGCTCACACAGCTCTCTCGTCTTTCTCATTCCAGGATGAGCCACCAACGCAGATGAATGGCACCACTCCAAAACCTCATCCTTAAGGGAAGGAGGAATTACCAGTCTGTCCCCATGGTATAACAGCCCTTCCTTCTCTCTTACCTCGGGCACAGACCGCAAAGAGCTTAGATCAAGAAGCTTCAATCGCTCCCTTACCAGACCAGGAAATACATCCATCTCTGTTGCCCCTACGATCCGTGTACCCTCTATCATGGCTCTACTCTCTGTCACAGGTTCTTCCCCTTTTGGTTCGTTATGTATTCGAGAAAGAGCATCGGACTTCACCTGCTGGGCCGCTGGCCTATAGGTGATGACAAAATCATATTCATTAAAGAATAGTACCCACCGCATCTGGCGAGGTGTCAATGCCCTAGCGGAACGAAAGAATTCGAGGTTTTTATGATCCGTGTAGATGGTGATTACGTGTCTGGCGCCCCACAAATAGTGTCGCCATTCCTCGAAAGCCAACTTGACGGCTAGCAATTCGCGTTCGGCCACTGTATAATTCCTTTCAGCCGGCAACAAGGTTTTGGAAAAGAACGCTATTGGGTGCATATGACCGGTAGAGTCATCGCGCTGGGATAACACCCCACCCACTGCACACATAGATGCATCGGTCTCTACGAAGAACGGCAGGGCAGGATCTGGATGTACTAACACGGGGGCTGACGTAAAATGCTCCAATAATGAGCGAAAAGCAATCTGCGTCTCATTGGTCCACTCAAAAGGAACACCCTTTCGTAACAGGCGAGTCATCGGTGACACCACCTCAGAGAAATGCGAAATGAAACGCCGATAGAAGTTGGCGAAACCCAGGAGTACCTGGATTTGTTTCACAGAGGTAGGCACAGGCCAGGTCACAATGGCCTTTATCTTCCCTGGATCCATACGTATTCCCTGCGCTGAAATGATGAACCCAAGAAACTCTACCTCTTGAGTGTCGAACCGGCACTTCTCTAGTTTGGCATATAGGTGGTGCTCCCGAAGAGTCCGTAACACCTGAAGAACATGTTCTGAATGCTCTGCCCTTATCTCAGAAAACACCAGTATATCATCCAAATAGACGATAACCGTGCGATCCAAGTATTCACTGAGCACCTCGTTAATGAAAAACTGGAATGCCGCCGGCGCATTACACAGGCCGAACGGCATTACAGTGTATTCATAAAGACCGTACTTGGTCCTAAAAGCCGTCTTCCACTCATCTCCGGGTCTCATTCTTATTAAATGGTAGGCTCCCCGCAAGTCCAACTTTGTGAACACGGTAGCCTTGCGAAGCTGATCTAACAACACGGAGATGAGCGGAAGAGGGTACCTATTCTTCACTGTGGCAGCATTCAAAATCCTGTAATCCACACACGCCCTGAGAGTCCCCTCCTTCTTAGGGATGAAGAAAATAGCCGATGACACAGGGGAGGAGGATGGACGAATAAACCCGAGTCTCAACATCTCATCGATGTACTCCTTCAAGTGAACCTCCTCAGGTTCTGACAACGCATACACCCGGCTACAAGGCAATGAAACCCCCGGTACCAGATCGATCTTACAATCATAAGCCCTGTTCGGGGGAAGATCCTGAGCATTTGTTTTATCAAACACGTCCTTGAACTCCAAATACTGTGGAGGGACAGATCCCACATCCATCACAGCGCAAACCAAGGGGTCAATCTGTGCCCCTGCTACAGTATAACAATGCTTCAAACAGTGTGCTGAATCTAGCGTTACCAACCTCCGCACCCAATCAATCCTGGGATTGTGCTTCTGCAGCCATGGTACCCCCAACACTAAACCAAACGAAGGGGCATCGATTAAGTCGAAAACCACCATCTCTGAATGCCCATTCTCACATGATAAACCCAAAGGTGCAGTACGACGGGTGATACACCCCGATGTCAGCTCGGTACCGTCAATAGCCCTTACAGGCTCAGGTCGTTCTTTCAACTGCCAAGGAACCCCCAGTTTCTCTGCCATAGTGATGTCCATAAAATTGCCAGTGGCACCTGAATCCAACAGCACCGACACAGAAACACATTCCTGAGTTCGTAACAGCAACTGGGCATTAATGACAAAATGTCTAGGTGCTTTGTCTACAGATCCGACCACCTCATACTGTTGACCACCACATTCACCTGTCCTATGGTCTATCTGAACACAAGCCACCTTCTTGCCAAAACCCACACCAGAAGGTTTCACCGGACATTCCCTGGCGAAATGCCCCCCTTGTCCACAATATAAGCACAGATTATTCTCTCTCCTTCTCTTCTTCTCCTCTGGTGCCAAAGGACCCCGTACCCCACCCACTTCCATGGGCTCAGGGGCCACCTTGTTGTCCCCTGTACTCTTTACCTCCATCTTTGCATGACTACCTCTAATCGCCTGGAACCTGCTACGCTCGCCCCGCCTCTCAGAGACCCTATGGTTCAATTTAACCACCAGATCTATGAATGCCGAGCAGTCCTCCGGTGGATCTACCACTTGTGACACAATGTCCTTTAGCTCTTCGCAGAGACCCTGGTAGAATATTGATGTTCTCTTTTCAGCGGGCCAATGGGTCTCAGACACCAGTCTGTTAAAGGATGCGATATAGGACAACAAATCCTGCCTGCCCTGCCGGAGTTTCATCAATTCTGCATCACTTGCCTGCATAAACGCATGCTTGGCAAACAGCCCCCGCATCAGTTCTTTAAAAGCGCTATAATTATATAACACCCGATCATCGCTATCTACCAAGGGTATAGCCCATTGAGCGGCATTGCCAGCCAAATAGGAAATCGTGAAGGCCACTTTTGCGGAATCGTCAGGGAAGGCACTCGGTCTGCACATGAAATGTAGCTGGCACTGAGTCATAAACATCCCGAATTTCTCACTATCTCCCGTAAATCTCTCGGGAGGGGCTAACGGCACTGCTACCGGAGAAGACACTGTAACATTAATGGGGTTACCAGAGCTACTGCCTCCCATCGTACCCTGACCCGTCCCCCCGCCATACTGAAAGGTCGCAGGGTGGAGAATGGAAGAGGCTCCCCTTTGATGTGACTGCTCCCTCGCCCTAACGGCCACTAATTCTTGTTTTAAACCAGCGTTTTCCTGCTGTAGCTCCTGAACCTGTGTCTGTAAGGTCTGCAATGCCCCCATAATGTCCTGCAATGAGGGACCACCTGAACCATCCCCCACCGCATTCCCATCCACGTCCATGTTCGCTCAGGCAGTGCTAAATACGTGGGCTTGATATTCTGTTGAGCCCTGCTCAGCCCGCCCAAGCACTGCAGGAGCGAAGCATGCACCAGTCCCCTTCCCGTATCCACCGAAAACCCACTGATTGCAGTACACAGTGAGCCCTCCAGTGAACACGAAAAGAGGGTGGTTTGATACGAGACACCAAGTCTCCCACCCTGTAGTGTAGCAGGACACAGCTCCCTCCTTCACGCCTCCGCACCTGGGGTAAAAGGGAGAGAATGTCTCACAATATACAATCTGCAATACAGCCTATTTATGCATGACCATGATCCACCAAAACACCAAACAACACATACCCCTCCTTCTCCTTACCAATGGCAAGTGCAGGCTTAGCTTCGTGTAGGGGCTGGGTTCTCCACGAAAATAGTGCTCCAGGGAGTAATAAACCCAGTCAGGGGCAATAAAACACAAGGTGTCCTGCAAGCACTAATGGTGCATGTACTAGCACCGTACAAAAAAAGGGGAAAAAGAAGGCTGGGGACAATCCGCGTGATACCAGCTACCAAAAAACCCCTTGTGATAAAATATATAACTTGGAAGGGATATAAATAGGGAGTAATCTAACAACTCTTCCTTCCAAAGCTCTTAGCGTCCTGTGTACTCGATACACAGCGGAATGACCCAAAACGTCACTTCCAAGTACACAACGATGTGGACAGACGCCTAAGCGTCTGTCTGCGCGTCTGCCTGGTGAAGAAAGACAGCGCGTCAACACCGCCGGTAAGAACAGAAGGAGAACGGGAGCCCCCGCTCTCTGTAGCGCACACAAACAATGTATGCCGGCAAAAAGAAAGGAAGGAAGGGCAAGGCTGACAAGGGCAAGGCTCAAAAAATAAGAGCAGGGAAGAAAACGGGGAGAGGAGCAGGGAGGAGGGGACTAACTCACTGACTAAGATGAAGGGAGGTAAAAATCAGGAACAAGGGATAACGGGGATAAACAAGGAAATAAAACGGACTGAAATCCCCCACGAGCCCGTGGGAGACAAAAATAGGAGCAAAAAAGCAACAGAACTCCTATACAATGCAGGGACCAAAAAGCTAGATACCAAGGCCACAACGTTGGCGATATCAAGCAACGAACAAGGAGGAAGGACAAGAATATATGCCTCAGCCCCTGGTCATGTGATGATGGCCCATGGTCATAGAAACAGGACTGACTGCGATTTCCTAACATTTTTCACCAATGTACGCTCCCCGGTACGCTCCACGGTGCGCGTACCGGGCGCTCCCCCCGCGAAAATCAGAAAAAAAAAATAATTATGGCCCCCACATCAAACCTAGGGGGTCAGGAGGGGTTTACCCTGCCCCCTTTTGGTCATTTCCCCCTTTGTTTTTGCCACCTCTTGTGTCTCGATCCTACCGAGACACAAAATGGCGGCCGCTCCGGACTGTTTGGAATGTTGACAGACACCCGAGAGCCAATCAGCTTTCCGCTCGCGTAGTGCGCTTATAGATATATATATTTTTTTGAACCTAAATTACTCAAAATCCACTGGAGCACATATCTTGAGACATAGCAAAACCACATCGGGCTACCAGTCCCTACAATTTTGCCAAGTTTGGTGGAAATCCATTCAGCCGTTCGGGCTAAAAGTGAGTCCAACCGCCCTATGGAAATTAACATGGGGAAAACACGTTTTGGGACCCCCCTTTTATCTCGGCCCCCGCTTCACGAATCCCCCCCCAAACTTTCAGGGAAGGAGCGGAGCTGAGCTGGCCATTTTCTTGGAGAACTTCAGCCAATTCCGTCCATCAACGCCAAAGTTATTCCCAATAGAATGTTGCGGATTTCCTATGGAAACTAGGTCCTAACTATAACTACCTACTGGTATATATATATATATATATATATATATATATATATATATATATATATATATATATATATATATATATATATTCACTGAAAAAACCATAGGTTATAGACCATATATAGTTAGGAATTAGCATTTAAAAAACCTTATTTTACTCACACAAAACCATTGAAATTCCATATATAGTTAGTTGCACTAACTATATATCGCGCACCCGCAATCCACTGCTGATCATGTCACATATTACATCATTCATGACATGGTCAGTGACATCACTGATGACATCACTGATGACATCTCAAATGACATCACTGATGACATCACTGATGACAACATCCAGTGACTGTATGTTTCTGTAAAGTTAAAATATGTCTTACATATTGAAGAATGAGTGGATGTATAAGTGTCTGGATGAAGGATTTAGTAGGTGCGTGACTGACTGTATGAGTGAGTGATTAAATGTGTCTCACTGAATGCATGGGTTAGTGACTAAACTGTCTTAATTTGTGCATCATTATGTCTGTTGTTCTGTAAACTGCTGCATGTGTTGATCATTAGCTATACGAGAGGCTATATGTGTTATTAATTGGTTGCCCAAGTATTTCTATGGGAGATTGAGTTTGTGTGGGGGTGGCTGGAAGGTGTGTGACTCTATGCATAGATGTGTGAGCAGTTTATTCACTAGGTGTATGAGTTCAAGAGTGCATGTGGAAACAGCTACATGGGCAGTTGACTGTGTGCATGAGTGTATTGATGAGTGAATGGATATCTCAATGCTACATGTCATAGTAAGTACATATGTAAAACACAGTACATGTGAGAGTTGGCATATATAAATAACTGTGCATGAGAGCCACTGAATGAGTGAGTGGTTGTATCGATCATTGTGAACTTGTATCAGGGATTGTATAAGAGAGTAAATATGTGTTAGTATATGTTTCAATAAGTAAGGTGTGTTTAACTGTATAGTTGAAGAAATGGAGGTGAGATTGTTTCTTTGCATGACTGACTGGGTGTGTGAGTAACTCCATGGATGAGTGGCAGTGTGTGAGTGTCTGTATACACTGAGTGTATCTAAGGTTATATTAGAGTCTGAAGAGGTTTATCGTATTAGCACAAGAATGATGTCAAATGAGATGTCATCAGTGATGTCATCAGTGATGTCATTTGAGATGTCATCAGTGATGTCATCAGTGATGTCACTGACCATGTCATGAATGATGTAATATGTGACATGATCAGCAGTGGATTGCAGGTGCGCGATATATAGTTAGTGCAACTAACTATATATGGAATTTCAATGGTTTTGTGCGAGTAAAATAAGGTTTTTTAAATGCTAATTCCTAACTATATATGGTCTATAACCTATGGTTTTTTCAGTGAATTTTCAAGGTTTTGTAAATGCTAATTCCTAACTATATATGGTCTATAACCTATGGTTTTTTCAGTGAATTTCAATGGTTTTTTAATAGCAAATATCATAAGCTGTCGAATGTCAAGTACGTGGTAAGTGAAAACATTTTCGTGTTTATGCACACTGATCTGCTTTGAATGGTGCCCCCCCCCTCATTTCTATTAGGAGTACTCTCTCTTTGCAGATAGTGAAAGGTAGTTAACGCAGGCCTTTGCCCCCGTTGTAATCCGTCGTGCCTGCTTCTCTCTCCTTTTGATTGATTGTTATCCAAGTATTTACTGTTTTAGAATTAGTTCTCTTTGGTTCATTCTCTATTTACAAACAAACACAGAGTCGTAATACTCTGTTTAGTCTTTGCAGATAACGAAAAATCGTGTAAAAAAAAAAAAAGAAAAGGAATCGAGCAAAATCAGTAGGCCACTAATGGGATCTCTTTTTGACCTCGCTAAAATAGAAACATTAGGAACAACCCCTCATTACAAATACAAAACTAGTGAGATGAACTGAACTCCACACAATGATGGCTGCAAAACAGCTCGGCTCCGCCGCCCAAAATAACGATAAAGAACGGCTGCCATGATTGGTTGCGGAATGACCACGACGGAGCTACGAAATGGTGCTGCTCTCATGCTAACCCCAGCTTCAGTCTGAAACATCCAGAAACACTGTAGACTACCAATTCGATCAGTTCCGGTAGCGCCCCAATGTAACCCGGTAGAGAAGAACTAGCCCTCCCCTCTTTGACTGATGGTTCTTGTTGCCTGTCCCTTCTGTTGTCATTTAACAGAACTATTTAGCCTGCTGAAAGGGGTTGTGTTCCGACCGCTGGTTGGTGGAGACATTTTGACTATATTCTGTACCTGCGTTGTCGCGTAATGCGTCATATGACGCGCCGCGTTAGCGCATCCGGAAGTCATCCGGGGCGCGCAGCGCGTAACGTAAGCATAACAAGTCATGTGACTTGTTAATAAAACTTTTCATTGGTTCATTTTACTTTTCTTATTGTAATGATGAAAGGCTTGGTCATATGACCTAAAAATTACGCTTTTCATTACTTCCGAACATTATTTTTTCTTAAATATATGTTATAATGTTCCAGGCTAATGTACTTTCCCGGAAATTTTACAACTGTCCTGCAAGTAAAATATATTCTTTTTTCGAGAAAAAGAGCGTTTCTTCGTCCCATGACGGAGCCGTTGAGCAAAAGAGGGTCGACCTGCTGTCTTAGTCGCCGATACGCCTGAATATGAGATTCTTATCGATCACTTTATGTTGCAGGAATAGAAAACACAACAGCCCTTGACCATTTATCTTTACTGCGTTCCTTCGTATTATACCTTTTACCCTTCATGTAATTGGTCTGCTTTATTTCACTTGCCTTTTAATGATTCTAAAACAGTCACTATTATTAAAAACTTTACCAATGTATATACTACTACCATGTTTTCTTTTAAAAACCTTTATTGTGAAAATGTCATTATACAAATACGAGCCTATAACCACGTGGGCCTGCCACAGAGCAAACTGTAATCGTATATGATGAGTAGACATTTACACTGTAGAGGAACGTAACGGGCGGGCCATTAGGTTGCAAGAACTAAGGTGTCTAACAGTTACGGAATCGGTGGACGTACATTTTATAATTAAAATACGACAGGGCCAGTTACAATAAAATTATCTAGATATACATTTGCGGGCAAGTACCATGGGTGACGTTAATTCGAACTTTCAATAGTACAGTAATCAATAACACATCAGAACTTAATATCAATAGGGATGTCGAAATATTCAATCAATTCTCGTCCCCGCCCGCCATGTGCTTCAAAACTGCATTCGTATCTCGTGATTTCAAGGTTCTGCAACCAGTACACAACAAGGAGTTACGAGTCCCATTTATTCCGGCGCCATTTTGGGCGAGGACGGGCAGGTCCAGGATATAGTCAAAATGTCTCTACCAACCATCGACTATGATGATGTTCATATGCTGTATTTATTAGAGTAACACTCATCTGTCCACATGAAATTAATTTGCCACAATCTAAACATGTCATTTTAATCTTTCCAAAGTTCTTCTAAATATTTGGGACCGTTTCCCTTGCCTCTGAAGCTCTCAGTGCCACTTCTTTGATGAATGTACTAGCAGGTCAGGGGTTCTCCTCCAAATCTCTCTTTTATGCAGCACTATAATTAATTGGTGCCACCTCTCCATATGACGATGCATGGTATAGTTACCACAACTATATTTTTTTTCGGTTCCTCTGGAGAGTTCATCGTGGCAGATGAAGCGTGTAACGTACCGGGCATTTACCTTTTTTTGCATGTACAGGAAAGGAAAAAAAAAAAAATCGAGCGTCCGAGTTCTAAGGTGTCCCAGGGCCATTTTAGTGGACCAGGCCCAAATCCAAAGAACAGCCATCTCACAGGCTAATGGGGCGACCCACGCCGACTTTCAGCATTGTAGAATGACCACACCAGTACAGCAACTTGCTAGACATCACCTCGGTGCCATCCGGATCTCGGCGCCCCACTGCAGATGAAGTGCCTCTCAACTATGAAACCACCACGGTGACATCCGGATCTTGGCGCGTTGTGCTGCCTTCAGCCTATTCGCACATCGGTCCGCTACTGACGCCATCTCACAGGCTAATGGGGCGACCCACGCCGAGTTTCAGCATTGTAGGATGACCACACCAGTACAGCAACTTGCTAGACATCACCTCGGTGCCATCCGAATCTTGGCATCTCAACGCCTAGTGGTATCTTCCATACAAAAAATATTGTTACGCTGCCTTTGGCCCCATTCGCACATCAGTCCGCAACTTAGACATCACCTCGGTGCCATCCGGATCTTGGCATCTCAGCGCCTTGTGGTGTCAGTCAGAAAATATTGTTGCGCTGCCTTTGGCCCCATTCGCACATCGGTCCGCTACTGACGCCATCTCACAGGCCAACGGGGCGCCCCACGCCGACTTTCAACATTGTAGGATGGCCACAGAAGTGCGACAACTTACTAGACACCACCTCGGTGCCATCCGGATCTTGGCGCGTTGTGCTGCCTTCGGCCTATTCGCACATCGGTCCGCTACTGACGCCATCTCACAGGCCAACGGGGCGCCCCACGCCGACTTTCAGCATTGTTGGATGGCCACACCAGTGCGGCAACTTACTAGACACCACCTCGGTGCCATCCGGATCTTGGCGCGTAGTGAAGCTGCAGCAGCTGCAAATAAGCTTCAGACAGTGTTACAACCGCTGCTCAGAACTCTCAACTATGACACCACCTCGGTGCCATCCGGATCTTGGCGCGTTGTGCTGCCTTCGGCCTATTCGCACATCGGTCCGCTACTGACGCCATCTCACAGGCCAACGGGGCGCCCCACGCCGACTTTCAGCATTGTTGGATGGCCACACCAGTGCGGCAACTTACTAGACACCACCTCGGTGCCATCCGGATCTTGGCGCGTTGTGCTGCCTTCGGCCTATTCGCACATCGGTCCGCTACTGACGCAAACTCACAGGCCAACGGGGCGCCCCACGCCGACTTTCAGCATTGTAGGATGGCCACACCAGTGCTGCAACTTGCTGGACACCACCTCGGTGCCATCCGGATCTTGGCGCGTTGTATTGCCTTCGGCCTATTCGCACATCGGTCCGCTACTGACGCCGCCTCACGTGCCAACGTATTTTCTCCGCATTTTATACCCTATGCCGCATAACAGGCCATGTGACTTGTTTATAAAACTTTTCATTGGTTCATTTTACTTTTGGTTTCCTAATGATGGAAGGCTTGATCATATGACCTAAAAACAACACTTTTCATTGGATGAAAACTTTTTTTTTTTCCCAAACGATGAAAGCCCCACCTTGTTTCTGGATGTTTCAGACTAAACTGGCGTCAGCATGAGAGCACCACCATCTCGTAGCTCCATCGTGGTCATTCCGCGAGCAATCATGGCAGCCGCTCCCCACCAGAAGCCTGCAGGAGTCGGGGCCCCCAAAACTTTTGATGAATTCTCAAGGCGGAGGGGACGCTTTCGAGAATGGGGTCCAAGACCTAGCAGACAAGCGTCCGATTTCCAAGGTGTCCCAGGGCCATTTCAGTGGACCAGGCCCAAAAAGGAAAGAGCCTGCCGCCATTTTGAGAGTCCTGTGACAGCCGCCTATCACTGCACCGCAAGAGTGGGCGCAACTCAGCTGAATTGCGGCTTTTGACACAGTGGACCAAAAACGGACGGAATGGCAACTGAAACGGTAAAGGGGCGCCCCACTACAACAGATGACACTCCACCTGGAGAGGCCCGTTCACGCCGCCTCCCCCGGGGCGCCCCACGCCGTTATTCGGAGCAGCATTGTAGGATACCAAAACCAGTGCGGCAACTTACTGGACATCACCTTGGTGCCATCGTTCTGCTGCCTTGGAACTATTCGCACAACAGTTTGCTACTGATGACCCACCCCCCGCGACGCCCCACGCCGTTATTTGCTGGGTGGCAACTTACTAGACATCACTTTCGTGTCATCTAGATTTCGGCGCGTTCTGCTGCCTTGGAACTATTCGCACAACAGTTTGCTACTGATGACCCACCCCCCGCGACGCCCCACGCCGGAAATCTGGACGTTGTGCTGCGTTGGGACTATTCGCACAGCCGACCTCTACTTCGTTGTTTTTCCCTAAAAATGTTTATATGTTATTACTATTTTTGTTTTCTTGTATATATTTATAAATTATTAAAGTTTTATAATCTTACTACTTTGTCGGAGTGCTATATATTTTTAATATGACACATAATTGTAAAAACTTTGATGTACAAAGAGTCATCCCTGGAATCTTCCGCTTCACGCTCGGTCCCCTCCCCAATCACAATACAGGATGGTTTTCAGATAATAGCAACGCTTCTGCTGTGACGGATCTCATCGAGTGTGGGCCTTGATCTACTATAACTCCTTTGAAGAGGGGTGATTCTTTACAGCTGTGGCCATAAACTACATCTGCAGGGCTAGCTGATAGCCTAGGACCGGCCTGGACAATCGGACACAGAGGAAAAGGATTGTCAGAGGGTGCGGTAGTGAATAGGGCGAAAGGGAGGTGTCGGGCGGGCACAGGGTGTGATTCTCAGGGAAGAGCAGCGCAGATGGGGGGAGGTTTATTACCCATGCATAAGACAGAGAGCGGGGGTGACCACTGCCTGGGTGAGATGCTTGCGAGGGTGGGGAGCCATGCTAAGGATCGACAGCGTGCACAGAGTGGGTCTGGTCAAGGCATCTAAAATGGCTGCCGTGCACGACAAAAGTGTGGCATTTGAAAAAAGACAAGATGGCGCAGACAATGTTTTTCAACACTTCCTGATTTCCTTCGAATCGAACGTTAACAGACGTTGGGGCATATTACCAAAGTTAAGCGATATTTATCCCTAACGATGCATTGCAAAGATTTTTTTACCGTCAGAAATTATCGCAGATAAACCTTGCTATTATCAAGGTTTATCGCAAATACGATAAAAAACGACCGCAATGCATTAATATCGCTGAAAACTCAGCGATATTCATGCATTACCGAGCTAATGCTCTTAGCCATGTTATCCACCTCCCATTGGATAACATGGCTAAGAACTGCTCAGGGCAGCTGTTACTTTTTGGAGATATTCGCGCTTATCTCGAATATTTCCAAAAGTTGATAATAGGAGATAGCGATGTTAGCGACTGTTTCCAGTCGCTAACATCTTGGCATGCCCACTTTGCATGTCATTAGTGATAAATATCACTCACATGCAAAGTGGGGCCCAAGATGGTCGCTATCTCCTACTAGCCGTCGCTAACTGGTGTTAGCAACAGCTAGGTAATACAGATATAATTTTATCTCCGCGAAGCGGAGCACTGTTACAGATATATATCTTGTTTTTGAACGTTAATTTCTCAAAATGCACTGAAGCACATATATTGAGACCTAGCAAAGGCACATCGGGCTACCAGTCCCTAATATTTTACCAAGTTTCGTGCAAATCCATTCAGCCGTTCGATTATTATTATTATTTATTTTTTTTTGCCCCGCGGGGCCCTTTTAAAACCTCCACATCAAACCTAGGGGGTCAGCGAGGATCTACTATGCCCCCTTATGGTCATTTGCCCCTTCGCTTTGGCCTCCTCTTGTCTCTCGATCCTACCGACAGACAAGATGGCGGCCGCTACGTACTGTTTGGAATGTTTACAGACACCGGAGAGCCAATCAGCTTCGCTTCGCAAAGCTCCGTAACGCGAAAAGTACGCGAAGCGGAGCGCTGTTACAGATATATATCTTTTTTTGAACGTTAATTTCTCAAAATCCACTGGAGCACATATATTGAGACCTAGCAAAGGCACATCGGGCTACCAGTCCCTAATATTTTGCCAAGTTTCGTGCAAATCCATTCAGCCGTTCGATTATTATTATTATTATTTTTTTTTTGCCCCGCGGGGCCCTTTTAAAACCTCCACATCAAACCTAGGGGGTCAGCGAGGATCTACTATTCCCCCTTATGGTCATTTGCCCCTTCGCTTTGGCCTCCTCTTGTCTCTCGATCCTACCGAGAGACAAGATGGCGGCCGCTACGGACTGTTTGGAATGTTGACAGACGCCGGAGAACCAATCAGCTTCGCTTCACAAAGCTCCGTTGCGCGAAAAGTACGCGTCCTGGAGCGCTGCCCGGTCCGCTGTTACAGATATATATCTTTTTTTTTAAACGTTAATTTCTCAAAATCCACTGTAGCACATATATTGAGACCTACAAAAGGCACATCGGGCTACCAGTCCCTACAATTTTGCCAAGTTTCGTGCAAATCCATTCAGCCGTTCGGGCTAAAAGTGAGGCCAACCGCCCTATGGAAAACTCAATGTTAAAAACACGTTTTGGGACCCCCCTTTTTTCTCGACCCCCCCTGGACGAACCCCCCCCCCAATTTTCAGGGGCTGCTCAGAAACAAAATGTGCCATTTTCCTGAAAATTTCAGCCAATTCCGTCCACAAACGCCAAAGTTATTAGACATAGAATTTTCAAAAAACCCATAGAGAAAAAATCCTAACTATATATACCTACTGGCGACCGCCAGTAGGATATATATATATATATATATATATATATATATATATATATATATATATATATATATATATTCCAGCTCCAAAGTACCTAAGCTGAGACCGGAGCACGTATTCATAACCGCGACTGCCTCTGAAGAAGAGGAAAGATCCTCGGGGGGCTTGGCAAAAAGGAGCATATATATATATATATATATATATATATATATATATATATATATATATATATATATATATATATATATATATATATATATATATTAACACAGGGTTACTGGTTTTTAACACAACTGGTTTTTAACACAACAATAATGATCATGGTAACACTAATGCAATAACTGCATAGATGGTGACTGAACAACATATTCGCTAGTCTTGGATACCATACCTGTTACAGTAATGTTAATTACAGGTGGTTAGTCAGTGAACGGGGGAGGAGTAATGACGGAAATGGTCATGACTTAAACACACTGTTACCTAAGGCAGTTGCTAAGTGTTATAGGTTTGACAGATTGAAAGGGCACTGTGAGTGTTTTGACTTGGAGAGTGTTAGAACTGGGGGTCTCTAGTTGGCTGAGGCAGTTACCTTAGTCCAAATAGGGATCCTTGCTTCTAGCCGGGGAAGGGAGGGGTACCCTCTTTGATAACCCCTGCTCACCCCCTGGTAGTTTGGCACGAGCAGCCAGGCTTATCTTCAAGGAAATGTGTAAAGTATTTGCAACCACACTCCCAGTGACACAGTGATAACATCACAAATGAATACCACACTGATGTATGAAAATAGCAGTATCTTTATCAAGTAGAAAAATACGGTAAGACCAAAACGATAAAAATCCAACATATGCGTATTCGTAAGATTTCACTTGGCCGGTTATTAGCCAAACAAACACTTGTAGGTTCTTGCGGTTTTACTGAGTAGTTCATGATGTTCAAATGCAGTCCTAAGGCAACGCTATGCAGTTCGTATTGTCAGACTAACGCAGTTCGTAATGCAAGAATAATTCAATACTCAATGAATGTAATCAGGCAGTACATAATGCACGTATAACACACTCCTTAATGCAAGTAATAAGGCAGTTCGTCATGCAGGAAAAATATCCTCGATGCAAGTAATAAGGCAGTTCGTAATGCAGGAATAATACATCCCTCAATGCAAGTAATAAGGCAGGTCGTACTGAAGGAATAATACCAGGCCACTTAGTGCGATTAGCACAGGCACCACTAGGCCCCAACCACAGAAACAGTCCTGAACTTCAAGGGCGGCCCCGGTACTGCCAGGCAGGTCCGGGCAGCTCGAGGACTCCGAGCGTCTAACGTGATGCAGCGGGAGAGAGACAGGAGCACTCCTGTACTCCTCTGGCACCTCCCCAGGCCACACACGCTTGAGGCTCCCGACCGGTGTCCTAGCCTTACCTGGGAGGATATATATTTTCTCTTTCCAATGACAATGCAGCTCCGATGCAAGGCGACGCAACGATCACGATTACCTCACGACTTCCTTAGCTTTACGAAATCCTTCAGCACATTGCAGCTGGGCTGGCTGCATGCATCTTGATCTGCAGCCTCCGTTACAATGACGGCTCGGGCCAGAAACAACTTCACAACAGCGTGGACAAAGATTCACGCTGCGGGGGCACTGCAGTCATGGGGAACTTTCCAACCAGCACCACGTACCCAAACAGCAGTCTCAGGCTACACACGCACAAAGCATCGCTGAGACTCAATTGGGTTTTGGGCCACACAGTCCCAGGGCAACGCTTACGAAGGTATCAGGCTGCAAAAAGCACACGCACAGCACCGCTGGGACAAACTTGGAAACTTTGATGTTCCTGAGTTTCCACAACAGGGAGCAAGCTCTCCTTGGGCTCTTGGGGACACGTTACTTCAGGACACAGCACAGTCCTTTCAAGCAGGGGGACACAGCAAAGTCCCTTAGCCTCTCCTTAGTTAAATCTGCAAACTGCAGGCCAGTCCCAGAACACAAAGCAGGGGTTAGTCCTGCTCTCTAGTCTCTTCAGCTGTTCTTCCTTGGCAGAGGTTCCTCTTGACCATGAAGTAGTTTCAATCCTTTTCAGCCTTGATCAGTCCAACGCACAGGGGTTTCAGCTCTCATAGTTCTACCCTAAATGTCTTTGAAGTCTTTGTATTCAGGGGGGCACTGACCTCTGTCCAAACCAGTTCTGGGTGTCTCCCTGCCAGTCGCACCTTCTTCCTTTGATTAGTGGAGGTCTGGTTCCTCAATCTCTCAGCAGGAGGTGGAACCATTATTTTATGGCAGCAGCCAAGGCCTCTTCTCCTCCAGAGGCTACTCCTCCACCCTACACTCCAGATGCAGGTCAGCTGTTGCTGTCTCACCTCCTCCCCTGGGTCAAGATATTTCCCAAATCCCATCACATTTAAAACCAGACAGTCAATGCACAACCAGGCAGACACACACAGAATTGTTAGAACAAAGAAACCAGACACTTCTAAAAGTGCGGTTTCTAAACACACAATGCAAAAACCACCTTCACAAAAAGAAGCGTTATTAAATTGTGAGTTCAAGCACACTAAAATTCACATCTCCATCTTAAGCCTTTGGGAAGATAGGCTGGAAACATATTACACAGCCTTCCCCATCTGTCCTAAGGGCAAGATGGCCTTGCAACAGTGAAAAACTAAATGGAGAGTACTTCACTGTCAGGACATGGTACACACCTTAGTACATGTCCTACCTTTCACAGACACTGCACCCTGCCTAGGGGGGGGGGTACCCTGGACCTACCTTAGGGGTGTCTGATGTGCATGGAGAGGGAAGGGTAAGGCCTGGCAAGTGGGTGCACTTGTCAGGACAACATGGCAGTTAGCAGGCACTGAAGTGGCAGGCCCGAGCTCTCTCATTAGGGCTATTTGTGTGGGTGGCACAATAAATGTTGTAGGCCCACAAGTAGCATTTGAATTACCACCCCTGGCACACATAGTGCACTCTACTAGGGACTTTACTAGTAAGGCCAATAATGGACAGTCAGTTACCAGAACACATTATACAGGGAGCACTTGCACTTTGACACTGATCAGCAGAGGCAAAGTGCCCAAAGCGACTTATTACTCCTTACTAGGTTGCAAGAGGAGTGGCCAACAAACAGAGCTTTAGCCACCTTATATTTGTTCATAAGGGTGGTATGCTCCTTTCTGAGCAGAGTTCTTGAACCCACTCATGGTCTCTTTCTGACCCACTTTTAACCTACTTCATTGGTCCTGAAGAAGTGCCAAGGATTGTTCTGACCACTTTGATGGCGTGAAACATGTCGACCTAAAGTTACTGCGGCACATCATGCCTCACCAGTAACACATGGCCTACGGGTTTTTTAACCTGGCAAGGGAACCAGCATATTAAACTCAATTAATTCCGGTATCCCTTAGCTAGTTTTGCCATTCACTCACTCACGCACTTGTTTGCTCAAGAACCCCCATCTCACACCCTCACTCATCATACGGCAGTATTACAAAAAGATCTCCGCCAAAGCAACCCTTCGAGGGACCCGTAGGGCATTGCAGCGCCGGCCCGACCAGGAGCAAACACCTGATGATTAAGCAGGACATCCTTCTGGGTATGCAAGGGCATCAAGAGACAAGACTTTCTCTTGCCTCGAGCCTGTGGGGTGTAGACCTAGACCTTTACCTTTTGATTTTCCTTCCTTCTCTTTGCTGTGGGTGACTACTGTGCCCACCCCTGGAACAGTTACCCTCGTTTCATTTTGAGACTAATATTAGGAACACAGGTACTGGACCATAATCAGCTCCTAGTCCACTCCCTCTTTTTTTATACATAACTGCAAAGTAATGGTCAACATGTTTCTTGCCGCATGTGTCTGGATGATCATGGGGCAATTTTTCAGGAATAGAAGTGTATCTGCACTATATACACAGTGGTTGGTTCAGTGTTAGTTTCAGGTGTGAACCAAGCACTCAAAACAACCTAGTAATGGAGGTACCTTATAAAAAGACAGAGATAACAACATAATTTATAATAGACTAAAAATGTAAAAAGCAGCCTCTTATGTAAAACCCATGCCAAGCATCATGCTCAAGTGGTTAAAACAAGTCAAAAGCTTTAAGTTCAGTAAAACAAGGAAGCAGAAAGTGACACGTGGAACACATCTAGAGATTGAGGTGAGAATGGCGGTCAAGTAACCACCGTAATAAGTATGCAGCGCAACACTCAACCAATGAGGGCGGTTACCGAGCTCCATCGAGAATCAGGCAGAGGGTACGTCAATACTATTAACATCCTAGTGACAGAAAAAGTAGGATAAAGTTATCCAGTTACCAAGGAGAATATGCAGAGAGAACTGTAATGGACGCGGGCCTGGAAGGCACTGAGCGACGTCCTCGTAGAAATATAAAAAGGAATTACTTACATTTCAGCCGTGGCCTAATTGCCAGGAGTCCTACCCCTTACTCCGCCTGCTCAGAAGAGTGAAGGGGGGCATCAGGGGACCGGCATAAATACCTGTAGTTTGTGTGATGTACATGCGGGTCCGGAAGACGCCCGGTCATGTGGGGCGGGACGAAGAGAATGTCCAAATGTGGTGCTAGTGTGGATGCGGCCTCGTAGGGCGGCAGTGGGTGCCATATTGGGTGAGGAAGCTACGGGGCAGAAAAATATGTAGATGGAAACTGGAATGCATGGGTCCATTCCCGTACGAGGATGCCCACCCCGAAGAAGATTACGGGGACGATAATGGTGGTTAAACGATATCACCAGGGAATGTGTACTGGTTTAATGATACCAGCATAAAGTCAAACGCTATTGTCACAAAATAAGGGGAGAGAAGTATTAGCACGCGACAGTTTAGGAAATGGGGACCTGGTTGAAAAATAAAAATATTAATGAAGCCCGGGAAGATGGATGGGCTGGGCAGGATACCTGAAAGTGTGTCGCAGGCTGTGCTATGGGCATGAGTGGAGACGCCTGGTAGTGGAAGGCGCATGGTAGTGAAAGAGATCTCTAGGAAATGTAGAAGGTTGTGATGATACCAGCAGAAAGTCTAAAGCTATAACCCCCCCCAATGTGGGTGATAAGCTATCTATTGACCTCATTCCACAGAACGTCCTCATTCAGTCCATTTTTATCATTGGGCAAGCGGAAGATCCAGTGCTGTTCTTTCCGAAAAAGGGCCTGCCTGCTCAAGTGTGGGTGTGCCCTTTTCAGCAAAGTGCATGCAGGGTTTGGTATGTAGTTTGTGGCAGCGAATGTTACTGCAGTGTTCAATGATTCCTGTTTTGCCACCCTAGTGGTCATGCCTATGTTGCGTAAGTTGCAAGGACATGTAACGGTGTAGATGTAATTTCTAGTGTTACAGTTCGTGTGACTTTTTTGTACCCATTTGAATGTGGGTGAGTTGGATCTCTTTAGTAGGTTCAGTGAGGGTGCATACAGAGCCTGACCCACAAGGTAAGTGGCCTGTAACTGGGGGGAGGCCCCAGAGTGATGGTTGGTCTGTCCGGGTTTTGGGTCTGGTGTGTACAAGGAGGTCTTTAAGATTACTGGTGTGTCTGTACATGAACCTAGGAGGTGGTAGTGTGAGCACACCAGTTTGCAAGCATGCCCTAGTGTTATTTGATGATCTTTCTGATTCTGTGGGAATCAGGGGTGAATGTGGTGACGCATGTTAAGGTGTCTTCAGTATATCTCAGGTTTATTCCAGTAGTGCCTCCCTTATTATTGCGTGCCCATTTTTTTTGCTAAATTGATGTTGTGTTTAGGATAATCACATTGCCTCAGATTGTGTGGGAGTTGGTCAGCCTTAATGTCATAGTCCTGGACAATGCTACAGTTGTGCCTTAGTCATAAGAACTGGACAAAAAGTAGGTTGTCTCTCAAAGCTCTGGGTGGGGGCTGCTGTACAAGAGGAGACTATTGCAGTCTGTAGGTTTTTTGTGGTGCCAAGTTGGCCCTCTGTCAAAGTGGTTATTAGATCCAGAAAGGGGATGCATGTGTTTGATATGGTGTTGGTGAAGCGGAGGTAGGGATTAAGAGTGTTCACCGACCCACAGATTCTCAAATGACGGCGTATCACCTTTCCAGAATATCAGGATGTCAGAGATGTACCTGCGCCAAAGAAGTAGGTTTTTAGTGTAGGGGTTGGAAGTGTCAAAGATGCACCTTGCCTCAAAGGCCGTTGTGTAGAGGCATGCCAGGCTTGGTGCAAAGGTGCTCCCCATTGAAGTGCCCTGGGTTTGATGGTGAAGTGGTTTGTTAAATTGAAGAAGAAAAAAAAACATCAGTCAAGGCTAGTGGCGCATTCCAATATGGAGTTGGCTGGTGTAGTGGAAACCCACTCCTCTGTAGGAGAGCAGCCTCTACCGCCTCCAAAGTTGCTGTTTGCAGGATATTAGTGAAGAGGGCCTCTACATCTAGCGTCACAAGTAGGTCTATTTCAGGGCTTGTGTCAAGAGTGTCAATTAGACAAAGTACATCCCTGGTGTCCTGTAAGAACGAGGGCGTCTTATGGTCAACGGGTTGAAGGAAGTGGTCAAAAGAGCGTGACAAGGGTTCAAGGAGAGAGTCCACCCCGGTAACAATTGGATGCCCGGGCAGTGGAATTGGATTTTTGGGAGGATATAGAAGTAGGGTGTTTTAGGTTCTTTCTTAATCAGGAAGTCTGCCTTCTTTTGACTGATCCACCCCTCTGTCTCGGCAGTGAACACAATAGAAGTGACCCGGGATGGGAGGACACCCATGGGGTCGTTGTCAATGGGGTGTTGTAGTGGGGTTTAGCCAACTGTCGGTGACATTCATGGTCGTAGTCAGTTATTGACAATCACAATGGCACCTCCCCCTTGTCGGCTTGTTTGATGGTGATCGAGGGGTCATTTGCTAGAGCAGCAATAGCTGCCATCTCCGCAATAGGGAGGTTGTGAAAGGCACATTTACTGTTACTCCTGGTCACTCCTTTGACAACAGCCTGTTTGAATATAAGAATGTCGTTCAGGACTTGGCCAGCACTGGGGGTGAACTTAGATGGATTGTGTAGACCCTTATCTTCTTGTGGTTTTTTTAGGTTTCCTCTGAAAATATGCTTTTAGGCGAATCTTTCTGTAAAAAAGTGGTGTAGTTCACAGGTATCCTAAAAGTTATCCTGTTTCAGAGTGAGGACAAACCCAAGGCCCTTCTTAAGGACCTGGGTCTCTGTCTAGTCAAGGCCCTATTGGACAGGTTAGCGATCAGTTTCTCTTCCATGTCTGGTTACAGGTTTGCACAGATTGTTGTGGCGGAGCTTGCCATTGTACCCATTTGTTTCCTCTTCTGCGCCCTCTTCCTCTGCCCCAGCCTCTGTCTAAAAAATGAGGCGTCGAGGAATGAGGATAGAATTGTTGAGGTCCCGGTGGGAACATGGGGTACTGCCAGAACGCGTGACCCTGGAATGGGGGCCCCTCGTAGCTAAAAACGGGCGGACGTGAGCCACGTCTGCTGCTGTTACTGCCCCAACTGTCGCTGCTGGAATTGCTATTTGACGAGTTATTTCTCCGGGATGTTTGACTTTCGTCTGATAAGGCATTGCCTCCCATGGGTGTGTAGTCATCTTTAAGATAAGGGTAAACCTTCTACTTGTCAAAAAATGTCCTTTTGCAATTTGGTTATTTTCTGCTTCATTAGATATTCCTTGTGTTCAGAGATGTTCCTATTGATTTCAGCCAGTTTGGTTTTGTAGGCAGTGATTAGGTTACCAGTTTTCAGAGCTCCCTCTGCTAGCTGGATTTTGATTAACAAAGCATCTGCCAGGCGTTGGCGGTGTTGATTATTTAGATTAGCCAGGCCCTGGTGCATTTCCAAGCTACCAGGGACCATTCTTTCTTGAACGTGGCTTCTTCCAGAAATAGCCAGGTAAAATTGCTTACAATTAAACAATGCGTTGCAATGTTTGCCCTTAAGTATTCGGTCATGATCGCTCCATAGAGTGTGATTTTAACCCATTCTTTTTAGGTCTCGCCTGTCGATGCGCATCGAGCTTGCGAGCCTATTGCGGCTTAAACAACTTTTAACTAAGAAGCAAGGAATCGTGGCGATTCCTTGCAGTGCCCGTGACTTTTAAGCTCAATGCGCATGTGCATTGAGCTTAAAAGCGCGTGCACATGCCCCCAGCCGCCTGCCTTGCCTACTCTCCCAGCTGGTGCCGCTCCACCCCCTGCGGCATCAAAGGCTTTCACGGCCGGCCGGCCATGCTTTCAGTTTCACGACCGGCCGGCCGTGTGAAGTGCATTTCAAAGCCTGCTCTCCCTGCTCCGCCCCCTGCTCCGGCCGAGACGCATTTCTCCTCCCTCCTCCCCCCTCCTGGGTCAGGTTACCCTGCTTTCTCTTTCGCTTTTTTTTCACCCGGTGACATTGTTGCCTTTAGCCCTTCCCTCACCTCCTCAAGCCGTTCAAGTTGTAAATTCCATGCTCCCCTCTCGCTGTCCATGTTGTCCACCTTCTGACTCCTGGGCAGCGTGATAAGGAAGGCAACATGATGGCGCACACTCCCTGCTGCTTTACCGTGAAGCGTGTCCATGTATGAGAGTATGCTTCATAGCGTTTTAACTTAGCCTGTTAAATCTATTATCCGCACTCCATACATTCCATTCCTGCTATCTTTGTTTACCACGCTCCATCTGCACACGCTTTACCATGAAGCACGTCAGGGTATGTGAGTATGCTTCATAGCGCTTTAACTTGGCCATGTTAAATCTATTACCCGTACTCCTTACGTTCCGTTGCCGATTTTGTAGTTGTTTCTATCCCCTGGGGTAAATAGCTAACTCACAGGGTTTAAGAGCGCATCAAACAGCTTGCTATTTTAAAACACGCTTCTTTCCTACGTATGCAAGCTATATCTAAGGATTCTGACTTGCATATAAACCGGACGAGGCAGGGCGAGTGCAAACGTTTACAACACTTCAACAACGGATTATAATAATGAATGGGCCATCATAGCAAGTTAAGTCTTAAATATACTTATTTATAAACTAGGGGTGATGCTTTGGACAGGTAATGTAATAGGCAGCTGGCTGGAGCATAACTCTAGCGCCTCCTGACAAAGTACTGTTAAACTAACAAAAGACCCCTTGGCAAGTTTCAATATTAATCACTGATCATAGAGTCTGCGAAGTCGCCCACTGTGTGAAAGCTGCAGAGACCGCAATTATCTATTAAATATTCAATTTACTATCAACTTTTTGCAAATGGTCGTGGCAGTAAAGCAATTCAATTAGGGACATCTTCGCTCAGTATTTTTTTTAAAGTATTTTGCCCAAAGAAGATAAAACACAAGTTCGCTCACATAACCCGCAAAATACATGTTTACTTTTCCTCTGTCTTATAGCTCAGGTCTGTGAAATCCTATTGCAACGACAGACATTGTGAGCCTTTCAACAAACACTGAGGCGTTGCTTCATGCGGCCTGTTATAATTTATTTTTTGGTGTTACCGGTTACTGAAGGAAGCCTGTTACATATTAACCCTTTGGAAACAAACGTGTTTCACGACCGGCCGGCCGTGTGAAGTGCATTTCAAAGCCCGCTCTCCCTGCTCCGCCCCCTGCTCCGGCCGAGACGCATTTCTCCTCCCTCCTCCCCCCTCCCCATGCACCCTCAGTGGGCTGAAGAATTGCCAGAATGCAATATCACAGGCTTAGCTCTTGTTTACGTTGGTAGTTCTCGTGGTGATTGGCTTGTGTGGTAGGTTTAAATAATCTTACCCTTATCGCACACCCATGTCTGGTTTAAAGACTGCGTTGCTTGCAGTTTGCGCCTTTCCCCGTCAGCCCAAGAACAGACGTGCTGCCATACTGACACCCGCCAGGTTGTGCTGGCTTGTATCCGGTCCGGTGCAATCCTTTTATTAATGACCCTTTGGTGGTACTCAGAAGCGTTCGTCCTCAGCCCCTCGTATCTAGTTAATAATCCGCTCTTTGCGAGCTTCTCCTCCGTGTGCTTGTCCTCCCCATTACCACTCGTACCACTCATTCCACTCCTTCGAATTTCTCTTCAACTCTTCTATGCATCCATCTCACTCCTGCCTCCCTGCTGTCTTAGCCTACCACTCCGTCATTCAAAATCTACTCTTAAGGACAGTCTGCTCTACTATTCCGGTAAAGCCTACCTGGACTCACATGTGTGGGTTCTGGTGTTTTTCCCCTCGATATGTTCAACTTCTAAACACAAGCTGTTGCATGCCTTTGTTTAACATTGTTGCTGAGAACATGACCTCGCACATACGGTTCACGTTTAGGATACTACTTCTGGCTTAAGCACCATCAGGACATAGTATCACCGAGTGTTTGATTTTCTAAACCTCTCCTTGCCCTTTATGTAGATCCTTAATTGTGTTAAAAGCTGCTCGCGTTATGCACAGTCCCGAATACAATGTTATAAGATACATGCATTAAAAGTTTCAAAATCCCTTAAAGATACATGATAGTTTTGCACAAGTGAAATGTCGGCATTAGGGCTACTAGAATTAGTGGCTTAAATCTACTTTAGTACTGTAGCCGCTGACACTTTAGTCGCTGGCCAGATGGTGGTTGTATTAGACGTTACAAGCAGTTTCTAAATGGGGGTGGGTAAATTCAGTGATGACACCTTCTTTTTGTAGTGGCTGCAGGCCGCCATTGTATACTGTTTTTGTGCTTTTTATACTTCTACAACATGAAGATCGAAAAAAATAACTTTTCTTTACTGCAACAGCCAGGCATATGCTCTTTTGTGTGTAATGGTTGCATCTGCGGGTATTATTTTTAGCCCGTTGTGGAAAACTGATGACTACATATAGACCTCGATAAGACCCTTTCGCGTTTAAAATAGTTTACCATTTGAGTTTGAGATGCTAATTATTTGCCTAAGATTATTCTCGTCCTATCAAAACATAAAGCACTAGTCCGCAATTTATAACACGTATATTGTGCAACACTTCAATTACATTTTTAAAGTAACTATGCTGATTTTCCTGGCTATTGCACATTTTTCCCTCACCCACCCTCAACCCCTCATCCCCACTCACCCTCAACCCCTCACCCTCACTCACCCTCAACCCCTCACCCTCACTCACCCTCAACCCCTCACCCTCACTCACCCTCACTCACCCTCAACCCCTCACCACCTCACCCTCAACACCTCACTCACCCTCACTCTCACTCTCACTCAACCTCACTCACCCTCAACCCCTCACCCTCACTCAACCTCACTCACCCTCAACCCCTCACCCTCACTCACCCTCACCCACCCTCAACCCCTCACCCTCACTCACCCTCACCCACAACCCCTCACCCTCACCCACCCTCAACCCCTCACCCTCACCCACCCTCAACCCCTCACCCTCACTCACCCTCACTCACCCTCACTCACCCTCACTCACCCTCACCCTCACTCACCCTCAACCCCTCACCCTCACTCACCCTCACCCACCCTCAACCCCTCACCCTCACCCACCCTCAACCCCTCACCCTCACTCACCCTCACTCACCCTCGCCCTCACTCACCCTCAACCCCTCACCCTCACTCACCCTCACCCACCCTCAACCCCTCACCCTCACTCACCCTCACCCACCCTCAACCCCTCACCCTCACTCACCCTCACCCACCCTCAACCCCTCACCCTCACCCACCCTCAACCCCTCACCCTCACCCACCCTCAACCCCTCACCCTCACTCACCCTCACTCACCCTCACCCTCACTCACCCTCACTCACCCTCACCCTCACTCACCCTCACTCACCCTCACCCTCACTCACCCTCACTCACCCTCACTCACCCTCACTCACCCTCAACGCCTCACCCTCACTCACCCTCACTCACCCTCACTCACCCTCACTCACCCTCACTCACCCTCACCCTCACTCACCCTCAACCCCTCAACCCCTCATCCTCACTCACCCTCAACGCCTCACCCTCAACCCCTCACCCTCAACCCCTCACCCTCAACCCCTCACCCTCAACCCCTCACCCTCAATCCATCACCCTCAATCCATCACCCTCAATCCATCACCCTCAATCCATCACCCACACTCACCCACACTCACCCACACTCACCCACACTCACCCACACTCACCCACACTCACCCACCCTCACCCTCACCCTCACCCTCACCCTCACCCTCACCCTCACCCACACTCACCCTCACCCTCACCCACCCTCACCCACCCACACTCACCCACCCTCACCCTCACCCTCACCCACCCTCACCCACCCTCACCCACCCACACTCACCCACCCTCACCCACCCTCACCCACCCACACTCACCCACACTCACCCACACTCACCCACACTCACCCACACTCACCCACTCACCCACACCCACCCTCACCCACCCTCACCCACCCTCACCCACCCTCACCCACCCTCACCCACCCACTCACCCACACCCTCCCTCACTCACCCTCACCCACCCTCACCCTCACCCTCACTCACCCTCACTCACCCTCACTCGCCCTCACTCGCCCTCACTCACCCTCAACACCTCACCCTCACTCACCCTCACCCTCAACCCCTCACCCTCAACCCCTCACCCTCAACCCCTCACCCTCAACACCTCACCCTCGAACACTCCCCCTCAACCCCTCACCCTCACTCACCCTCACTCACCCTCAACCCCTCACTCACCCTCAACGCCTCACCCTCACTCACCCTCAACACCTCACCCTCACTCACCCTCAACACCTCACCCTCACTCACCCTCACCCTCACTCACCCTCAACACCTCACCCTCAACACCTCACCCTCACTCACCCTCAACACCTCACCCTCTCACCCTCAACCCCTCCCACACTCACCCACACTCACCCACACTCACCCACACTCACCCACACTCACCCACACTCACCCACACTCACCCACACTCACCCACACTCACCCACACTCACCCTCAACCCCTCACCCACACTCACCCACACTCACCCTCAACCCCTCACCCTCACTCACCCTCACTCACCCTCAACCCCTCACTCACCCTCACTCACCCTCAACGCCTCACCCTCACTCACCCTCAACACCTCACCCTCCCTCACCCTCAACACCTCACCCTCACTCACCCTCACCCTCACTCACCCTCAACACCTCACCCTCACTCACCCTCAACACCTCACCCTCACTCACCCTCAACACCTCACCCTCACCCTCTCACCCTCAACCCCTCACTCACTCACCCTCACTCACCCTCACTCACCCTCAACCCCTCACCCTCACTCACCCTCAACCCCTCACTCACCCTCACCCTCACTCACCCTCACCCTCACTCACCCTCACCCTCACTCACCCTCACCCTCACTCACCCTCACTCAGCGCAACAACAGCATCTTCACTAAATATATTTAATAAACTTTAAGCTATTGGCAATATAAAATAAAATCCATTTTATTTACGTATTAATTATTTATTGTTTTTTAAAGCCATTGATTTTTTTTATATCAATACATATAAGTCACATATAAGTCCCGTTAATACAAAAAATGTTGCTTTACAAATGCTAGAGGTGTCACATTTACAAAAATTATAACTATTGGCTTTGTAAATAAGAAAGCTATTAATTTAGCTATTTAGAAAAAACAACATAAATAAAAAACAAAAAAATAACACCTATAGCTCAAACTTTCCTACTGCGAGACCTATTGCATTTCCAATGCTTGTTTCCATGGTAGCCAAGGATTGCCAATCGTCAGACTGGGTGCCTGGAGAGGTGCCGCTGTCGGCTCCTAGTAGTGAGGGAGTCCTGAGAATCTCCGCCACCATCTTATCTCCGAAACTCAAAGGCAACTAAATTATTCCTGCTCGTCGGCTCCTCCCTAAAGCAGTCCCATAAAGGGTGCACCGGTGTCACTGTCAGTTGTCAGAACTGACATGGCACAGGAATGGGCATGCTAAGACTGTAGAACGCTCAAGTGAAAAAATGGACTACTGCTTGCTGACATCGAACTATTACAGATCACAGAAAAAAGCCACGGGTCCTTAATACTCAGAGAGGTCAGAGAAGTAGCCTAGTCCACTTGACCAAGCGTCGAGGTTCCCCTCACTCACCAATCCTTAAAAGGGATTCCCCTCGACGCTTGGTCAAGTGGACTAGTCTACATCTCTGACCTCTGTATTTCAGACATGTGGCTTTTTTCTGCGATATGATTTATGAGTGGGGAGTTGGCTCACGCTGGACCCTAACTCTCCCCTAGCCCACTTGTGTGACTTCATCTAACTATTACAACCAGTTACTGGAGTAGAGTGCTACTTTGGCCCAGTATTATAAGTCAGCCATCACAATGATCTTCTTACAGGCTATACTGGTAGCATAGTTTGTGGCCTCAGTGGCAGCAGTCAGCAAGCATCCTCCCAGTAACCAGCTGGAGCTTCAGGCTCAGAAACGGCATTTGAAGTTAGGATGCCTTCAGGCACAAAAATAAATAAATAAAAAAAATTTAAAAAAAATTAAATCCCAAATGTTGCACTACATACTGGCATTGAGTAAAAAGATATGACTGGGCTGCCTCAACTAACCGATGCTGTGCAACATAAAATGCCCAGCAGGATTTGCTCCTGCATGCACACCGCACAATCAGCATGCAAGCTTCCAGCTGGTTGTTTGAGTTCCACTCCAGTCAACAATTATATAATTGGGGTGTGTGAATATACAGTTGCGTGGGCGCCCAGAGTGTTATGGGAGTTTGACCTCAAATACTCAGTAATTGAGAAGGAACTATTGGCCCTTCCATGCCAAATTTCCCTGCTGCTTTGGCAGCAATAGCTTTCCCTGCCGCCGCCTTAGCCAGAACCAATTTTTGCAGAATCCCTTCTATATTCAAACCATGATTTATTGTGCTAACCAGTTCCTCGTCATGATCACCAATTAATCTCTGCGTGACCTCCCTTTCATTCTTTTCCAATTTGCTCCTTCTCAGGGAATAGCTCATTGTTTCCCCCCGAATCCCGGCTTTAAGACTGTCCCAGACAACTTCGGGCTCTGTGCTCCCCCAGTTGATCTCGGGCTTCGAGCTCCCCTAATTGATAGCCAAAAATTATTTGAGCCAATTGCTCATGTGTACCACATATTCTGTATCATGCAGTAGAGCTCGTTCAAATGTCCAGTTGGCTACTTTTTTGGCCCCTCTGTAGGTTTGAATATCTAAGTCCAGGGGACTATGGTCAGATACCAGGCGTGGTAGTTTCTTAATTTTACAGGACGGAATAACAGAAGAGGAGACTAAAAAGTAATCTAAGCGCGTCACTGTCCTGTGAGGTGCGGAATAATAAGTACTACCCGTGCCCAGGGGGTCATAATACTCCCATTAATCTACAAGCCCATTATCCTCCATCATTTGGATTAAAGCCCTATGTCCTTTTTTCTTCCGGCCTGTAAATTTAGTTGGATCCCCCTTCCATATCCCATTCAGACCATTAATATGGAGATCTCCACAGAAGATAATCGGAAGTGGCCAGTTCGCAAGTTGTTGATTAACAGAGTTAAGCATCTAGCACCGTCAACCGTGGGACCATAAACTGAACAAAGTGTGAACAAAAATCCTGATATTTGACCTTCTACGATTACCCACCGACCATATTTGTCAGACAGGCGCTTTTTGAAAGTTAGCCCGCTATTGTTTGCTAGTATTGCCACTCCCCTAGTCCTGGTTCCCTGCGAGGTACAAGCTATTAGCTGAAAGCCCAGTTGTTCCAAAAGGAATTTTCACACCCCCTGGACATGAGTCTCCTGTAGACAGATTATATCTGCACATATCGTTTTAAGGTATTCACCAACTATCCTCCTTTTAGCGGGGTCGTTCAGCCCACAAACATTAAGAGTTACTACTCGCATAAAATATATAGTTGAACATAATGCTTGTCACCATAGCTTAGAAAAGATTGCTTTTCCACTTTATCTTCTTTGTTAAACTGCTCGGTTACGTAACTGTTTTCTTTACTGAATGGTGATTGTTTTCCTTTTTTTACCCCTCACAGGCCCCCACTATAAGCCCCCCCTCCCAGCTCCCAGACCCACCCTCCGCCCCTAACACCCACCTATACTGTGAAGCCAGCAGACCTAAGGTCTCTGTGATTGAGCCTGAGAGTCGGCCCCCCACGCTGCACTCATGTCTATTGTTTCTGTGCCAGACCTGTGACAATCCCTTTTAGCTATCCCCATTAACAACCAAGTGTGCCTCTCATCCACAACTCCCTCAATATCCTTACCCCATTTCTTTAGAGCTTTTTTTTTTTTTTTTTTTTTTTATTTAAAGGTAACCTAACCCTCTTTTCAGCTGCCCTTGCTCACAGGCTCAGAATTTATTTGAATTTGAGACACCCAGAGAAATTTTAATCAGCCTGTAAATTAGAAAAGGAATCCATGTAAGCTTTTGCTTGAATCTCTGAAGTAAAGACTCTGGATGTATTCTTGTAAATGATTTTAGTTTTGCAGGGTTCATCAAAAAGGCCTGCGCACCCAGAGCTTGAAAAGGTTGAATCATTTCTCTTAATCTCCAGCGTCTTGCCACAGTGACGTAGCAGAAGTCTGGCCTGGTGAAAAAAGATTGGTTCTCAAAAGTGCGTTTAGCATTGGGGCGTGCTTTTGCATAAACAAAAAGTTTCCAAAGTAGATTTAAAATGCTCTTGGCATAGTGGTTCCATGTTTGGCCGCATGCGGTGATTTCTTTAACAATAAAGGAAAGCGATGAACACGTTGGATCTCGGCCTCCCAATTCCAGTGCTGTAGCTCCGGGAAGGTGCCTTTCATCATTTTCAAGATGTACGCACGGATGTCGTCACCTTCTGCGCCTTCTTCAATACCATGAACTCGGAGGTTATTGCGGCGCTGTCTATTCTCGAAATCCTCCATTTTCCATTGGAGATCTACCAACTGTTTGTCGTACGACTCAGCATGAGCCTGAGCTTTGGCTGCGTTGTCCTCCAATGTACTGGTGCGCTCTTCCACATGGGTCATCCTTGCATTTACAGCTGTGCAGGCTTTGGCCATTTTTCTTACTGCCCCTTATAGCAAGTCTGTTTTTCTTGCCATTCATCCGCGTCTCTTCTTGCAGCTGTTTGATGGAATCAAAAATCATTTTCAGAGATGGTGATGATTCATCTCTGCCTTCTTCTAACCCAGTTTGATCCGGATAGGTGATCCTGGTTGCAGAGTAATCCCATTTCAGGTCAGGATCCAAGCTGGCTCTGTTTTCTCTTAGATGGACCTCCACGCTTTTCTCCCATGCTGAGCCGTCTCTCTGCTTCTTTAAAAGTTTTTCTCCTAACAACAGTGCCTCTCTGTGGCGTGTCAGGGCTTGTGGTGACACTGGAGATCTGCGAATCACTCTCTTCCACCTCCGAGGAACTAAGGTCAGATCCATCAGAGCCGTCCGTCACTGAATAAAACTTATCCCCTAAATCGAGATTAAGATCGGTCGTCTCTTCCAGGTCATTGTTTACTTCGATCCCATCTATTAGGGCCCTAATATCCATTTGTAATTTAGTAGCAGCTGGAGCCCCTGCTGCCCCTATTACCCCTGAAGCCCCTAATGCGTTAACTGACATTGGGAGAAGTCCCTTCATCTGTCGGGGGATGAGTTATGGCATGACTTACTAGAGGTGTTTTGGTGCATACTGCAGGATCAGCTGGTGGAGTATGCTCCAAGGTAGCATCAGTGTGCACATATGTATTAGAACCAGGCTGAGCGGGTGGGGATAGACCAAGTTCATCAGTGTTAACATCTGAAACAGCTATTCATCCTTCTCCTTCAGGAGGCTGGTGCAATTCCAGAGAAAAAGTTTGCAATGTTATTCCCCTTGCCTGGGTCCTTAAGACCCATTTTTACCCCCTTAGCTCCTGCGCTCTCTAAGCCTTTTTCTTTCTCCTTTTTACATACCTTATAGCTCTCACCTTTTGATGAGCAGTTCGGGTGAGCCTGAGACGTTGCAGTCTTAATGCTGGTGGAGCCTATCGCTTTTCCTTCCTTAGGAACACCTGTTTCCACGCTATCCTGGGGTGATGGACAAGCCTAGGAATCATGAGCCCTTCCCCCGGGCTCCGCGCGTTGTCTTTGGGGGGCCTCTTCGCCGCTCGTAGCTGTTGGGAGCAGTACCTTGCAGCGAACCACTCGGGCAGTACAGCTGGATCCGCCAACGCTCCTCTGCACTCAGCGCACTTGCCGGCTGTACGCAACCTGGTCCGGAGCTCCGTTAGCACAAGCCGCAGTGCCAATGTAACGACTGTTTCCTCACACCAAGCAGACTACCAACCGTAGCTAACCCAGTCGTCATGTAACCACACTCTTCTCAGGCCACTATTTACAAGATATCTAGAAGACTCACCTGAGAAGGTGAAAAGAAGCTATTTACAAGCCTGTACAATCAAACATACCACTAACATCTAATGGATTCCATATCTTATCCTATAATTACCTCATCTTATATTCTTTAACGTCTCCCGACGATATCTTTAACGTCACCCGACGATCTACACTAATGGGGGGGTTCATCTTTATAAGTTATTTCCCAAATGAAGTTCACACTCTCCCCCCAGCTCAGTTACCTTTTCAGAAGGGCATATCCCATCCTTCTGTATGTCAGCACCTGGTTAAAAGGAAAGGTTAATCTCATTCATGAAAACAACATTCAAAGATATTTAGCAGTAAGTCTTTGTTCTAAAATCAAGCATGACAGAATGAGCCAAACAAACATTATTTAGCTTGGTCGCTACCTATAACCTAAAAGGGGCAAAATAAGTGATTAGATGTATTCTACACCAACTCGGAACACCTCACCTTAGACGTGCGTCTTTCCATCTCAGCAGCGGAGCTGATCCCTCTCTCTTTCTTGTTTTTGTCTTCAATATGCTCGGGACTCTGCTCTCCCTCTATGGCTCATGAATACAGGTCTGCACCGCTACGCCTCGTCTACGCTGCCATGGTTCCGAAATACTCAAACCCTCTTCTGGACTCAGTCTCTGCCACTCCCGAAGGATGTCACTACGGGACCCTTGATCACCTACCTTCCTCGTCTCAGGAATTCAACTAGCTGATGGTATCAGTCTCTCGGCACCAGCCTTCGGACCAACTTCTCCTGTCTACTCCACACGTTACTTTCTCCCATTTCCCTGCTCGTTCTTTGATAATATAGAGCTCTCTTTCTCTATGGAAAATTCCGGTGTCAGGCCGACTCCCACCAAATTCCTGTACCCATCCCTGGCTCCCTCCGCCTTCCACAGTGGCCACCTGTGTAGTGCGTCTAGAACCGGGGAGACAAATGGATTCCTTCGATAAGGGCCAGTCTTGACCGGTTTCTTACTAGCAGAAAACAGGCTAAGCTCTAAACATTACCTTTACCCTGCAAGCGCCTCGGACAGTCGAGGCAGAAGCACAAAATGGCTTCTCTCTAGTTTTCGGGCCTGTAGGCCCACAGTAATGATAAAAGGCACTAAACCCTGTCAAAGCACATGGGTAAGCCCTACAAATGAACGCAAATGCAACTAGGACTGAGATGGTAGTGGATTATAGTCACCACCAGTCTAAAAATAGAATAAAATTACCCTGTCGTTACAGCCGCCAAAACCGTCACCAGCAGCTCATCAATTGCATCAAACAAACCGGCGTCAATGCCGCTCCAGCCGAGGGACATGAGGGGTAGGTGCACAGCTTATAATTAGACTTTCAAAAGATCGGCATATGTCAGACACAGGTTAAACTTCAAATTCAAAGCCTGGCAGCAAGAAGCGATCTCCGCGCCCGTTTACTCAGGCGCCATCTTGCATGTTTGTGGACCATTGAGAAGTTTAGAGTGCATGTCTGGTGAAGGCATTTCATGCTACAAACGGATCATTAGCCCTTAGTATTCTAGGGAGCTCGGTGAACAAACGTTGTACACTTAGGACTTTGAGAATGGTCACTAAACTATCGGAATATCAGTGTGATGTAGTTCGCATTTTGGGTGGTAGGAATTGTGGAGCTGATTTTCTTTCTCGTTTTCCACACGAGAAGGATGAATACAATGAAATTAGGTTTTCAGATCTCATTGATGAAGATTGTGAAGATTGTCTAGTGGCATCTTTGGAAATACCGGTATTGAGAATGTGTCCAAAGATGAGTGGTTGGCTGCTATGAGGAGTGATCAATTTTTGCAACAACTGGGTGAACTAGTAAAAAAAGGATTGGGCCAAAGAAAAGATTTTTTTTCTCCTTTGTTGTAACCATACTGTAAGGTTGGAAGGGAAATCTCTATAGAAGGTTTGATTTTACGGTCCCCCAAGCTGATTCTACCCCGTACAGTAATATAATCAGGAAGGCCCATGATGGACATCTAGGATCGTCTCTCACTAAAACGTCATAATAGGGAGACATTTTAAGGGCCTAGTTGGGGAGAGGATGTTGCCCAACAGCTACAGTAGTCTAACTCAAATCTAGGGAACTGGGTGCAAGTATCTGCAATAACGTCCAAAATCCTGTGATTCTGGACAACTTACTTAATCTCCCCGTGCCCAAACAAAAATGAATGTGTCCTAGTGTAAGCAACTGGTGCTCATGTAAAGCGCTCTGATACAAGATACCTTTGGGTCAAGTTCGTACACTATATAAAAAAATCAGACCAAACCAAACCAAGCATTGACAAACCCAATAGGTCTGGGCCTTGTGACGTTTGCGATTTCTTTAAATGCAGTTATTTTAGGGCACGCAGTTCTGATGCAGTGGACACAGAGCACCAATGTCACAAGAGCTGTATCGAGAATGTTTACCTTTGGGGTTCCCAAAAACAGTTTTGTCCCTTTGTTCTTACTTGTGAGTTACCTCTCAGTGGTGAGGTTTATCAGCTTTCTCATGCAATATATTTCTATTACACTGCACTGACTATGTTAGCTAGGACTCAAAGGTACCACTAATCTAACAGTTGCGCCGTAGTCTGTTGGTTGCTGACCAGAAACAGGCCAAGACTTGATGACTCAAGATTAAGAATTATTGATGGCATGAACAGCACAAGTTTTAATGGCAAAGTTTTTATATCCCCTATGGTAAAACACCCACGCACCCCAAGACACTCAATGGATTTTACCAACGTTTTTAACATAAACATTACATTAACTAAGTAAACATCTACATATCGCCATCTCTATTCCTATGCCCAAGGGAACACCTATGAATCAATAAGGAAAGACAAATTAATGAATGAGAAACTTAATTTAGAAAGTTTAGTACTTTTTGAGACAGAAGAAGAGAGAACGACAGGAGGAGAGAAAGCCAAAAAACATCGAAGAAGAACAAATGTGAGGACGGAAGGGAAGGAGGGAGGAAAGAGACTAATGGTGAGAATAGAAACAGGAAAGGAGCTAAAGAAAGGGTGTATGAGTGAAAGGGTGCAATGAAAGTAAAGAACGAGAGAATGATTTAAAGAATATGGGGTAATAAGAAATTAAAAACGAAAAGAACAAGAATATAAAGAACGAAACAAAGGTGAGAAGGGGTGAAAGAAAGAATCAATGAAATCGGGAAAGTGAGAATGACGCAACAAGGAAAACAATACAGAACAGAGAGATGGGCTGAAGGAGAGGGTGAAAAAAGAAACAGAAACAAACAAGGAAGTGATAGGGAGAAACAGAATGGAGACGTAAAAAGGAGGAGAGAGAAAGATACAACCAAAGAAAAAGAATGAGAATAAAAACAGAAACAAAGAAAAAAGAAAGACAGAAAGAAGGAAGGAAAAATAGAAAATAAAGAAGCCAAAGAAATATTGGAACAACAGATCAAAGAACGTGCTTGGAAGCATTTATTGGTAGTCAGCAGCGGTGGAAGTGAATAATAAAAAAAAAAAGTATGGGAACTGTGATGCTGCGTGCAATGATGGCAAGGTCAGTGAGTGTTGGGTCAGGGTCAAAAGATTGGCTAAAACATTCGGTAAGTTATTTTGGTCTTTCACCTTCAGATCGCTACATATAAAATGGTGCACAGCTTAAATGAGAATAACATTTTTAAAAATTACGTTAATCAGTGGCAAATGCAACATACTACATTAAGAAACCTCTATTATCTAATGCCCGGCAGAGGTCTGGTTGTAACCAGAGAGCCACAGGATTAAATCTTGGTTGGTGCAGTGGAGAAATATATATATATATATATGGGGTTATGAAATTTAATAAACCCCCAATTTGATTGCATCCTACAAGTGTTTTCCTGTGTCAGTGGATCCTGAGAGCGCGAGTGGCAACGCTGTTTGTTCAGAATATATACGAATCAGCACCTCAAGCAGACCCGTCCTGGAACTACACATCTTTTCTAGAGGGTGTGAAAAAGTGATCTAGCAAAATGCATCATTCGCAGTGAATCCAGGAAGATCGTCACCCACACACTTGTAACCAGCAGCTGGACTACGGGAACGCACTCTCTGCCAGAATAAACAAATCTCTACTCCAGCAAACTCCAGACCATCCAGAACGCCGTAGCCACACTCGTCCTCGGCATCCCGCTGCAATAGCACATCTCCCAACACCTACAAGAACTCCACTGGCTCCCCGTCAATAAGAAAGTGACCTCCAAGCTCCTCACCCACGCCTACAAATCCCTCCACAACATTGGACCCCATTACCTCAACAAAAGTATCTCCTTCTATGCACCCAAGAGAAGCCTCCGCTCCGAAGATCTTGCTCTGGCCGAAGTCCCACGCATCCGCAGTCAGAGCGGGGGGGGGTGAGCCTTCTCCTACATCGAAGCCAAGACTTGGAACAAACTCCCCCTCAGCATAAGATGAACCCACCATACTGCAAGCATTCAGGAAGAGCCTCAAGCCCTGTTTTTTCGGATGAGACGGAGTTGCTCAAACCCCCCCAGCGTCGTGAGTAGTGTGCTTCACAAATCCCCGATTGACTGATTGACAGTGCAAAATACCTAAAGGATGAAGTGGGCTGACTCACTGCCCCTAGTTGTGTGCTGTAGTAAACAGAAGCAAAATGTGATTGACACAGATAAACCAATGGAAAAGGGCTGACCAAACTCCGCTGCATGTAAATACTTCTTTATCAAATTTTATTACGCTTTTGTTTTTTAAACAAGAGGCTGCTAATACAGCTAGTGATGACCCTAGGACAGCTCTAATACATCAAATAAAAAGGTACATAAATACATTAAGTGCTTTTGAAATAAACAGACAATAATGCTAATGCTATAAAATACCCTAAATTCTGAATGCTCACCGAAACACCACAATATGACTCAACATTACTCAGGAATTGTAAAGGTATCTGTACTGTGCTATGGTGTCTTTCCAAAACACGATAACTAAAGGCTTTTCAGACTTGTGTTTTTTATTGTTGTATCATTCCCTAGTTGTAAATAACTTCCATTCAAACCTCAACTTTCACTTAGACAAATAACTCCTATTTCATAGTGTTGCTACAGCATATTTACCATTTTACTAAGCTCTAAATAACAAATGGTCCTGGTAGTCTAATCAGTAATACCCACTTTATCGATGTCATAAATATTAAATGCTAATTGGCCCTTCTGTGAATCCTATTGTGGGACTGTGGGTTGCAAGTAGATTCCCATCTGCCTTTTATTCTGATAGGATTATCACAAGAGAACACCTTCCCCAAAATCTCTTGTTCATTTGTGAATGGGGATCTATTACATTAGCTTTTCTTGTAGTCGACTTCACACCGAGCCCTAGATATTTTAAGTATCCAAAGTCATGGCTGGTTATTATGCAAGTGTAGCATTTAAGCAGCCGGCCTGTGCAAAAAACAAAAAAAGAAGAGGGAAACTGTAGTATTCTGAGTTTAGTGTTTGTTACTGCACTTCTCTGCATCTAGCTACTCAGCCAGTGTGAGTGTTCCAGGTTAGAATGTGAGTGTGATTGACATAGATGGAATGCTTGTGTGACTGGTATGAGGGTTGGCAGTTGGAGTATGGGCTGAGTAGCTAAGAGGCTGCTCCTGGTGGGGCTGCCTGTTCCAGAGTTATACTTCCTACTATCCTGAATATGACTGAATAAACCTACTTCATAACTCTACCTCATCTGCCTCGGCTACATCATTTCATGTATGTATGGACCAACATACTACATTATTCTTGGCGACGATCTGGAGACTTTCCTGCGCAAAATTATGCCTATTCACAAGAGTTGGGAGTATCCTGCAACTGAAATGGAACAAGCATCTATCTTCACAAAGTAACGAACCTCTACAAGCACGTAAAGTAGCCCCACCAGTGCCGAACACCAGGCAGCGCTAGTCAAGTTGTGCTATCAAGTCATCTTAAACAAGCTTTCTGCGTAGAGAAACTACCCAAGTGACGCAGATTCAACAATCTATGTCTACTGAAGCAAGCAGTTTCAGCAAAGAACGTGCCCTTGAAACCAAGGTAATTGGTTATTTTCTGATTTAAGAGACTAGTGCTTTGACAAGACTTTCTTTTTACTCAAAAAGACTTTCATTTATCCCAAGATGTTGGATGTGTTACCATCTTCGTGTGCGAGTTGTCTATACTAGCACTGACTGTCGCAACAATTTGAACCGTCTGCCAGCACCCCTGCCGACTGTCTCTTGATTTGGGGGCACACAGCTGCGGCCTATGGATGGTGTGTGCTCAAGTGGAGTTTGCTCAAATTAACATGGATCATTCTCTAGCAGTGGATTATTCACACAAAGGTTTTCACTCACACAAGAGGTGTATAAACCAATTCACTCAAGCATATTTTGCAAGTTTGAAGAGACAGCAGCGTCTGGAACAGAGTCATTATTCACGAGTTAGGTGTGAAGCGCTGCACCTTCGAGTATTTTGACGCAATGAGTTGACTTGAGCCATCCGGCACGGCGTCAGATAACGTGGCGCCATCATGAAGTTGTCATCGTTGTGCTTTAGGAAGTTTCTCCTTGCCTGCCTGCCTGACTTTTTGCCAACATTGTTCTTTATTGACTTTGGCAGCGCCCGACGATGACCAGATACAGGCTGACAGGATCAAGAGCTCTAACACGGATGTCGTGACTGTAAAGCTAGGTCTATTATTTTGGAAAAGAACTTTCATTCAGCTCAATACGAATGATTCACAAGATATGACAAATGTAACTCGAACTTTTGACACGTATAGGTTTGGTCTCTCTGGTCAGACAGGTTTTAAACTGCTACTTCAAGACATTTCTTTCCTGTTGTTGGTAAAACATTTTCATAACGTTTGTAAGAGCACTTCTCACGAGTACAGAGTGAAATTTGTCCAACGCTGCCATCTAGTGGTTTTTAACACATTTCACTTTTCAGTGTTTCAGCTGTAGTAGCATTTATTGTTCAAGTTTGGAAATTAAGTCCTTTTACTCACGTCTAAGGGTTCTCTCACCCTCATCGTTTAGGGTTCTCTCACCCTCAATTCTGTACTTATGTTTGGTACATGAGTTCCCTTACTCATGTCTGCCCAAAGTTTTCGTTAAGGGTTCTCTCACCCTCATTTGCATCTTTCATAACGTTTGTAAGAGCACTTCTCACGAGTACAGAGTGAAATTTGTCCAACGCTGCCATCTAGTGGTTTTTAACACATTTCACTTTTCAGTGTTTCAGCTGTAGTAGCATTTATTGTTCAAGTTTGGAAATTAAGTCCTTTTACTCACGTCTAAGGGTTCTCTCACCCTCATCGTTTAGGGTTCTCTCACCCTCAATTCTGTACTTATGTTTGGTACATGAGCTCCCTTACTCATGTCTGTCCAAAGTTTTCGTTAAGGGTTCTCTCACCCTCATTTGCATCATTGTATCCCTGTTTTTGGGATGGGTTTAGGTTGTAATCCTATTTCCCCTCATGGTTTTACCATTTGTTAACCCTCATCTTTGGGTTATTGGGTCAAAGTCTTTGCTTAGGGCTTTATACCTTCTCTACTTGTGTTGGACACCTTGTTGTACGTTTTTACGTGCATGTCGCACTGTGCGAATTTCTCTTTTGTGTCCAGTGTGTAAGACGCCCTGTGCATCACATTTCTCTCTGTCTTGTGTAAGCTGGTTGTGCTTCACTTCTTACCTATGTGTTGGTTTGACAAATTGTGCTGCACCTGTTCGTGCTGTGTGTGTGCTTGGGTCCTGTCCCTTATTACACCTCCTTTTTTTTTTTTGGTTATGGGTAACCCCATATTTTCTCAGTTCCTCTCATGAGGAGTGGACATTTTGCCACATTGTGTTGCACCTTCTTGTGCCGCGAGTGTTCTCAGGTCTGTCCTTTGTAACACCTTCGTCTATGGGTAGCCCCATATTTTCAGTGTTCCTCACATGAGGAGTGGAATATTTGCCACATTGTGCTGCACTATCTTGTGCTGCTTGTGTCCTTAGGTATTTCCTCTGTTACACCTTCGTCTATGGGTAGCCCCATATTTTCAGTGTTCCTCACATGAGGAGTGGAATTGTTTTGCCACATTGTGCTGCACCTTCCCGTGCTGCGTGTGTTTTTTTGGGTTTGTCCCTTGTTACACCTTCGCTTATGGGTTAGTCCCATGTCTTCTTAGTTCCTCTCTGAGGAGTTGCTTTTGGATGCCATAGTCTACCTTCGTGAAGACTTTTTCTTCACGTTAGGTCTTGCTCACTTGTTGTTTGTGAGCTCCTCTCTCATATTTCATTTTTCTTTTTTTTCAGTATTGAAGGAGGAGGATGGTGTCAGTGTTAGTATTTGCTGTCTCCTTCCTTCTTTCCTGGCTTTTGTCTGTTTACCCTCTCGTGGTGTGAAGTCCTTCTCATCCCTGGGTTCACGGATAAACATTACTACTGTATACTTTGATTGTGAATTGTTTTCTTCTTCGCTCTCTGGTTCATTTTTGTTTTCCATTTCGAGAGGGAAAGGATGTGTATTATTCTGAGTTTAGTGTTTATGTTACTGCACTTCTCTGCATCTAGCTACTCAGCCAGTGTGAGTGTTCCAGGTTAGAATGTGAGTGTGATTGACATGAATGGAATGCTTGTGTGACTGGTATGAGGGTTGGCAGTTGGAGTATGGGCTGAGTAGCTAAGAGGCTGCTCCTGGTGGGGCTGCTTGTTCCAGAGTTATACTTCCTACTATCCTGAATATGACTGAATAAACCCACTTCATAACTCTACCTCATCTGCCTCGGCTACATCATTTCATGTATGTATGGACCAACATACTACAGAAACCTTTTCCAGCTGAGAGAGTACAGAGAGGTTCTCTTAGCACACACAGCCAAACTAGCAGGTACGCCCTTGATGTAAAGTATCATTTAGAACTGCAAGTCTGACTAGTCATAATGCACCTTCAGGACTGCCTGGATACTATACTACTTACAAGAAGAAAGGACTTTGCTGTGCCAATGCAGCTTGTGATGGGACGTATAAATAAGCTCTCTGGAGCAGGAACAGGGAATGTGGGATTAGCCTGCGTTCTGTGTTCGAAGTGTCTAGCGAGCATTCCAGTGAAATAAGTTTTAATGAGGGCTGGCCGAGGGATAGCGACGCTCTTGTTGAGGGGTAGCTCTTGTGTGATAAACCCTTCAACGTTACCTTGACTGATGTGCCATCATTACGGGGGGAGCAAGAATTAGCAACGAGGAGGCCAAGCATTTCCTACTAGTTCAGGACCCAGCAGTCTATTACACCACAACTGTCAGTGACGTAGTATTCCGTGTCTGTGACATTTTGGAGGAAGGATAGGATGCTTTTATGAGCCTTATTCTGATGATGATGTGATGACATCTGTGCTAGGCATAACTGCAACAAATGATGGACGGAATGCTGAATGATCCAAACATTCTCCCCCAGTCAAGAGATCTGGGTTAAATCAATCGTTCTTTTGCCCACTACGCCCCCCACTTTGGACCTAGCCATATGCAAATCAGTCTTGACCCTGTGCCTCATGGGAACAGTCCAGACCGAAGTGCCCAGCCAGGTCCTCCCTGGACCGGAAACAAGCATCCTGGATCCGGTTTCGGGGTATGCCACCCTTCATCAGCCAGCCTAGCTTGAATCCAGTAGAACAGTGAGCAAGGGACCCACAAGCTATCCTGGCTGATGGAACCGGTTTCGGGGTATGTCAACCTTCATCAGCCAGCCTAGCTTGAATTAGTAGCACAGTGAGCAAGGAACCCACAAGCTATCCTGGCTGATGCGGAGTGAAAGCCCGAAACCGGTCCTAGAATGCTTGTTTCCAGTCCAGGGAGAACCTGGCCTGGAAGTTCGAGCTGGACTGGTCCCATTGGGCTCAGTATCAAGACTGATTTGCATATGTCTGGGTGCAAACTGGAAGGGCATGGTGAGCAAAAAAACTATTGATTTAGGCCCAGATCTCTGTACTAGCGTGAAAGCATGACATTGTTCTGCATTCTGTCCATCAATTGTTGTTTTTGCATCTGTGCTAGGCAGCACTTCACGAAAGCCCTTAAAAAAAATAAAAGTATGAAAATTAAGTATGGCGCAGCTAAATTTGAAAAGTCATTTCGCGCACGGAGTGAAGGACCTGCATACAGTGGTGAAAATACCTGTACATGCATGGATGATGGTGATGAAATCACCTGCGTAGCCACCATCTTAAATTGAGAGATTCCAGGGCACAACTACAGCGAGACGCATGCTATAGAGACTGCACTGGTGTGCACGCGGTCTGGTTTTCTATGGCCCGCTGTGCCCCTGTGTTAAACAGACATAGTTTTCCCTATAAACCTACTGGAGCAGGCAGGTTGTCAGTGTCCTGCACACCTGTGTCATTTCTAGAGTGTGTGGAATGGTGACACTCGCACACCACTGTGCCCCATAGTGAGGTGAACTTGTGCGTAGAAGAGCGTCAATCTTCAGTGAATCATCTGAACACCGGTGATGCGCACACCTGTTTTGACTTTCATTTTCACTGGATTTGGATAATATTCCTTTAAGTTTCATTTGGGTGTGGTTATTTCAGTTTTTTTAATGCACATTTATTTGTCTGTGCAGGTTACAATTTTTTATTATGCAAATGCAAAGTGCTATTGTTACCCCATCTTTGTTTCAAACTCAATCTGGTTTGTTGAGTGTAGAATGGGAGGATTGGATATAGATGTTCGAAACTTACATAGAGGTACAAAAAGGGGGTGGTGATGGACGGAGCATCTGAATCAAACACTCACACCCAGTCAAAAGATCAGGGTTTAATCCATCACTGTTCTTTAGCCCACTCCGCCACCCCAGTTCAGACATAGCTATATGCAAATGAGTCTGACCCTGTGCCTCATGGGAACAGTCCAGTCTGAACTGCCAAGCCATGTCTTCCCTGGACCGGAAACAAACTTCCGAGGACCGGTTTCTGGCATTCTAGCCATCTTCAGCCCGGCTTGCTTGAATCCAGTGGCAAAGTGAGCAAGGGACTCACGTCTGAGCATACCCTGCCACACTTATGGTGGCGGTTTTTGAAAGCAGGCTGTATGTTATTACCAGATAAAATGTGCAACTTAAACATGCACTTTTAACCACACATTTAAAAACGCATAATACTGTTTTTCTTCCTTTACATGATCACATTTCACAGTTTGTGGGGAAGTGACCGGTAAAACAGAACACTGAACAGAATTATTAGGGCCTAAATCTAAATTAGGGTGGATTCCTTTCAGGACGTTAACGGAGGCTAAGCCATGCCGAACCTGTACAACAGCAAAGTAAATAAGAGCAAAAGCACCAATAGCACTTGCGAAGAGCAAGAGAATAGGGCCGTGGCAGCTGTAGCTCTAGATATCCTGGGGCCCCAGGCTGCAGCATGGGGCCAGAGCTCTAGATATCCTGGGGCCCCAGGCTGCAGCATGGGGCCAGAGCCGGATCTGCAGCTTTCACAGCTGGAGCAAAAGCAGCTACTGCGACTTTGGCCACAGCAGTGTCCAGTGACACCCGCACAGGTGAAAAGCCTTCCAGGGAATTGTGAGTGGGATGGGTGCCACGTTTAAAGGTGGTGTTAGTTGCAGATCTGAAAGGACCCTTGCATTACAGGCAAATTTGGGAAATGATGCCATTGGCTGCTTTTCCGAGGGAAAAAAGGCACACAGCCACTATAGTAAAAGTGTGCCACGTTTTTAAAAAAATGCTGAATAAAAGGAGCTATAATAAAGCTCATTTTAAAAGGAAAATAAAGGGACACAGCCGATATAGTAAAAGCATGCTGCACTTGCAAAAAAATAATGCAGATAAAAAGGAGCAAGTCATGAGGAAAATAAAGGTGTGCGGCCGCTATAGTTATAGTGTGCTGAGATGCCTTTTTAGGTCTCGTGACCTACAATGCGCGCAAGCGCATTGAGGGATCGAGAATTCAAGTGCTCGAAATCCTCGTCAAACTAAGGGCTTCTTGCACTGCGGTTTTCTTAGAGTTCACGTGAATCACAAGCACGCGCATTCTGGCCAGCCCAGCACATCAAAGGGCTTCTCCTCCCCTAATTATTCATGGCCGGCCGCAGGCCGGCCGTACTTCTCCTCCCCTAATTATTCATGGCCCGTACTTTTAGTTTCCCGCCCGGCAGCTCTGCATTCCCCCTTGCTTCAGATAGTGTGTATTTGGTAACCTCCCCCCTCCCCTTCTCTGCCTTCCTTGCGCAATTGAAAATACGACTTTGTTGTCTGCAGTCTCAGCCTCTCTCGCTTCTTTCTCTATCCGTCTCCTACACGTCGCCCTTGCACAGTCCCTCTGCTTCTTTCACCCCCTCCTTCTCTCTCCCTCTTTTTCTCTTCTTTCTGTCTTCCTTACTCTGTCTTCCTAGCGAGAAGTACGTGCTATGTTTTGCAAACACTTCTTCGTTTCTAGTAGCATGGCAACAGGGACACTGCACTCAGTTCAAACCCTTTCAGTGACGATGCTTGTACTGCCCTCTGCTCAGAGGTAACCATGGAGCTACGAGCAGCTCTTAACATTTCTACACATCACTGCAATATCAGAAATGAACAAATGAAACTTGTGCAGTTGAAAGAAGATACGCTTCCATTGCAATGTTTCTGCAAAAAGGGGAAAGACTGTGATAATGTGCTTAATCAGCGAGGCAAGGCGACTTCGTTTCTCCACTTCCTGTTGCCAGAGGGGGGGGGAAACATACGGCTAATTCCGAGTTCTTAAAAAAGGGTGCACCCGAGAAAGCGTGAGACAAACCCCCGGTCAGTCAAATTCCTTATTAAAAGAAAACTGTATGCCATTATTAGGAAAAAAATCGAAACCGAAATGGGGATTCCGCAGTATTTTGTTAGTCTCACTAACGCATAACGTCAATAATAGTAGTACTTACACACCCTCAGCCACCCCAGCCCCGTCCGGACAACTGTGCACTTTTGCTAAGCCCAGGATCCCCGGCATTGCCTCTATAAAAGACCACTTAAAGACAAATACTATGCAATTTCTCAGTCAACTTCCCTTCCCCTTTCAACAAAAATACCGTGATCTTTCAACCTTACTTCCTCATTAGCCTTTCCCTCTAGCCAGAAACTCCCAGCACATTTGGCATACAATTTTGACAAAAGATAACTTTATCCTGCAATGCCCCAAAAAATACCCTAAAATGCCAAGGCAAAGTGAAAATAATCCAATGTAACCTGCACCAGAAATTACATGGCTTCATTTACGTCGTCCCGTCTAAAGCCCTCCATGAGCCTACACATTCCTCATCGAGAAACCCCTTACGAGCGCTCTGGAATGAAATTAGCCACTACAAAAGAGGGCAGGGTGGCGTTCTTACAATCACAGGCAACGTTATTTTGTTGCAACTCATTAAGCTGTGAATCACACCACACAAAAGGAACAAACGCAAGGGAACGAACTGTTTAAAATAAAACTCGCCACATGACCATTACTCAGCGGTTTTGAAGCACAACTGCAGGGACATTGGTTCAGACTCGAAACGGCGATTATGCAACGGTTCACTAAGGAACGCCCTTCTTGCGACTCCAAAGCCTCTTTAGGGGCCGGTAGGTTTAAGGCAGCACCAGTTTAGGCATGCACACTTAAGAGTCGCACCTAGCTCTCCCATCTTCAACACGCTGCATCCTGTTAAGAGGACGGGCGATGAGGTATTTGACGAGAAATAAATAAGCTGCTTTTGAGAAAACACTATCAAGTATACACCATAAAAAACGCATTAGCCGAAACCTTTCCAATGGACCGATGCTAAACGTAGCACTTCAAGAACAAACAGGCGAACCCGTCAGTAGACACAATGTGGGATTTCAAAAGGACATGAACAACATCAAGAGTTTTAATATGACTCCACTTCTCAAAACGGAAATCTGTAATAAAAAATGTGCACTTTTAATAATCAAAATAAATAAAAAAGTTGCGAGTTGCGGCAGTCGGTGTTGGATATTGGGTAACTAATGTGCCCTGTATGATGCGGGGTCCGCACAAAATTCCAACAGTACTTATTCCCTCACTATTTTAGCCTGCACACACACAAGCATATCATTACAGCCCGAAGCCGACTGCTATAAGGTTATTAAAGGCCCAATCGCAAAAAACTGTGCAGGGAGGAAACCCCTAGCAGTCTTACAGAACACAACTCAAATCAGGAAAAGATAGACCTCTTAGGTCTCGACAAAAACCCTTATCTACAGGGAAATCCATTTTATTTCTCGAGGCTGCAGCGGTTTCTTCCAACATATTGTAAAACAAGCACTGGCGTTGCCAATAGGTCTCGCAGTAGGAAAGTTGGAGCTATTAGTTTTGTAAATGACAAAGCCCTTTATGTTTTAAAAAAAAAAAAAAAATAAAAGGCATTGTTCAGTGGAAGAGGTGTGGCGCCGCGGTCAGGGCGACTGACGCTGGAATCTGGGGACCACGGTTCGATCCCCGGCTCCGGCGGCAAATTAGCCCAGCACCATGTGACTCTGGGCAATAGCTTGCTTAATCTTCCCGACGGCCCCCCAGCGCCTAGAGACCCTTACGGGTGATTGTGCGCTTTACAAATGTGGACTTTACTTTATTTGCAATTGTAATAGCTCCAACTTTCCTACTGCGAGACCTACTGGCAACGCCAGTGCTTGTTTTTTTAAAATAACCTATTGTAATTTGATTTATACAGCCCTTTCTACCCCTGACGAGGCATTGAAGTGCTTTAACATAGATGAAAATGTGCAAGCAAAGCGGATGCCTTGCAGGAAAGCACGTTGTGTCTGCAGTAGGAGAAATACATTAAAGAAAACAGTTGTCACTGACTGTAAATAAAACATACAGTGCAACACAAGTAAAAGGGCTAGAGCTCATTCGAGGTTACAAATGTAGAAAAGGCAGTACTAAGGAGGGACTACCAATCCTATTAACGAATCAGAAGCAAACATTTACAACGGACAATGAAAAATATGGGCAGAATGTGAGCAGAGCTTTAAGTCCATACCCGAACAAAGCAAGTCTCGAAGAGACAGCGCAACTACTGCCTAGGCGAGACCTAAAAATGATACCCCGTGCTGCCAGGACGCGTACTCTTCTAGAGAACACGCCTGTCAACTCACTCAATGTCACTTTCTTATCAATCATACTCCGGCTTTAGACAACCATATCCCCACACACATACTTCAATGAGGGTCACAAAAATCAAATCACTCTACAAAAAACGTGTCCTTCGCTACATTCATCTAAATGCAATCTCCCTCTTAAGATCTGACTTCTCCCTCATCTTGAGCTAACAAGTATGAGGCAAAAAAAGGCCCAGAGCGAAGTAGAATAGGTCGCAAGGCGAGCATTTTTCACAGAGGTATTTGTAGGTACATACCCACTTCCTGATGAGCAGGAGCAGATATCACGTGTAGCATGAACAGCAGAAGCAGGTAGACCCCCATCTCGCATGGGCTCTTGCGGAGTGTAGGCAAACCAGTCTCCAACACGCTCACAGGTTAACGCACATGACACTCGGACACGCTGTCTGATACTACAACAACTTTAAAGCGCACTCTGCAAAGGAGACCTTCATAAACAGTGACGAAGGACTCAGTCTAACAATTCATTTCTGAGTCTGTGCAAAATCATCTAGACCGCAAACCAGTGTGGCCACGTTAGGGTCAGTCACCTAGCTCTAGTTTAGGAATCATGGGAAGAAGGGTTGGAACGAAGGTTGGGAAGTAATCGAATACACTTTGCCTGGCCTTGGCAAGAAAGACTGTTATTTAGGCTACTGCGCAGAGTTTCGTCAGCGAGGTCGCCATATTTGCCTACCCGGAGTTGAGTATTCACAATTAAACTTTAGGAAAATAAATACATTTTTTAGCCTCTTTTTATGTTTCTTTCTTAATTTATTCTGATTCTACATGTTGTGACATATATTCGATTAAATATTGAAGCATGCTATTTTTGTAAATTAATATCGTATTGTGCAAAATATTTGAACAAACTGTGCGCGGCATTTGAAATATAATTCAGGATCTATGTTGTTTAAGTGTTTTTACTTGTGTTCTAGCACTAAAGAACATGCGTGCCTCTTAACGGATTCGAAATAGGAACCCGAATTTTAATTCCATGATATTAGCTTTAGGTGTCACTTGTTTACAGTTGAGGGAGAGCCTTGAAACACAACCCGTGCTGGTTCTGACGCAGAGGCTGTGACGCATGCGCTCTGTCTCCCTGTGTGGACGCAGTGACAGCTGCCGGTGGTCCCTATCGTCTGCATCAAGATGTCTATCTTCACCCCCACCAACCAGATCCGCCTCACCAATGTAGCCGTGGTGAGGATGAAGAAGGGCGGCAAACGCTTCGAGATAGCTTGCTACAAGAACAAAGTGATGAGCTGGCGAAGCGGAGTGTGAGTGTGGGCTGGGGACATGCGAAATGGGTTGAGCGGGAGAAGTGACGGGCAAAGGGTACACACATAGGATGAATGTATACACGTGTGGTTAAGACAACACTGGTGAGGCAGTATGTGGGTGTGCGTTCAGGGGGATTGAGGGAAAGGTAGATACAATGGAGGAGCCGAACTGCGTTATTAACTTTTTTGACAACCAGTAAGTTTATGGTATATTTAATTATTAGCATCAGAATTGTTAAAGCATTTTGAAAATAATGATTCATCGTAGTGTTTTGCGTGTCCCACATATCGAAATTATTTTGTGTATTTGAACATTCGTGCGTCTTTTGGAATATGGAAATACTGAAACTGTTAATTCCTTTTAGCAGCATCTCACATGAATTATACTTTTGACCCACAGAGAGAAAGACCTTGATGAAGTTATGCAGACGCATTCAATATTCACTAATGTATCAAAGGGCCAAGTGGCAAAGAAAGAAGATCTATCCAAAGCTTTTGGAACAGACGACCCGACAGAAATTTGTAAACAGGTTGGTTTTCCACTTAGTAAAATGGACAGTTCTTTTTGGATAATGGTCTGTAACCATTTAAGTGTCAGTTTTGATCGTATTGTAGTTACATTTACAAAGGGCTTCATGCTATCAGCAAGGCGCTTTCGGGAGTTGAGTAGTAGTACCACGCTTCCTCATACGCTGTGCTTGGGTGGAAGAAATTAAGAATGCGTTTATAAGCTGACCTATATTGGAAGTGTTTTAATTTCCTGCGTGATAAATGACCCGTGAGATTTTCTTAACGTGCCATGTGCCCCATCAGCGAGTAAGCCTGATAATAAGAGTGTAGGTTCCAACTTTGGCTTTTCTGGGACTTGTTTTGGTTTCATGCGTGATGATGGAGGGTTGCTTTTGTCTCGATGGTAGTGTGATTACACTAAAGCATGGAGTGTAGTGAAGAGGCGAGAGTGATTGCTTCATGTATGCATTTTTCTACCACACTTATGCAAGAGTTGAGTTTTTCTTTTTACACGGATGCAGGCTTGGACACTCTGTTGAAGAAGAGCTGTGCCTCTACGCCTTGCTGAGTTACAGGTGTCCTTGGTTGTTTTCCTGCTTTTTCCCATGATTGAGCCATTGGGCTGTCCCACTTGCCTTTTATTGGTGCCTGAGCCACATCTCCCTTCAGTCAATGTTTTACTGTTTAGTATTTGCTGGGCTGTAGGTCCTCTATCACCATAAGCCTATCCTCTGGCCTATCCTCCCTTTAGTTTTGACTACTCTTAATGGATTCCTTTGCTTCAAAATCGTTGCTGCTGATATAAAGAGCCCTATCTGTTTCAAATAACTGCAAACCCCTCAGGATGATGCCTGCAGCCAAAATCTTCCTTGCTTCTGTCCAGTGTGATCCTTGACAGTAAGGAATTTGGAGCTGGCATTGACTCTTAACGTTTCTGGGAAATCTCAGATTGACCACCCCACTTAATCTGTCCGAGCAGTCTTGTTCTCTTTAAAACAACTGAAACCAATTCTCTCACAGTTGGACTTTTGCTCCATAATCCAAGCCACTGCCATCTCCAACACTGACTGGGGCAGAGTTTTACGTACAGTAAAACTTCCTTAGCCCTCTTAAGTTCTGCTGCTTATTTTAACAGCTAACATCAGGAAATGTAATCACTTAATCCTTGTTTTAAGACTTCTTTAGAGAAGGCAGAGATTAAATTCAAACTTGTCTGTTTGATTTATGAAGGCTGGAACGACCAAGCAACTCACCTACCTTCAATCCTTACACCACAAGTTTGGTGGGGAAAAACACGCACAGAACCGCCACCCTCTCCCTCCCCCCAACAATTTCGGACCTACTGCCTTTACCACTGCTTGTTTAATCTTATGTTTCCCATAATCGTATTAAAACTCGTTACACTGATTTTCCATTGTGAATATTTTGGAGAAATACTAGCATACATCAACACATTTTAGTAAATGATGCTGCAAAGAAATGGTACCTAACAATTTACAGTACTTTAGCAAAATGTTTTTGACTTTTTTTTGTGAACATTTTATTTTGAAACCAAAGAATCGTCAATCTTGCTTTCAAGCTTCTGCAAATATTTGCATCTAATCAGACCGCATTCTGGTAGCATTATACATAGCCTCATATTGCTAAACGTTGAAAACTTGTGTATACATTTTTATACTGGAACCACTGTCAGTAGTGCATCAGGAGCTTACAACTTTTGCTTAGAACACTCACCCTAATAACGAAGGCTTTGCATTAATGAACCATGAATACTACTTTGAACAGCATTAACACGTGACACAAATATTACCTTAACTGCAGCCAATGGCTTTCTTTGTGCCATAATGTGGTACTGCAAACTGCCAGCCAAAGGGTTTGTGCTGCTGGGGGTTAGGCCTACTTGTCCCAAGGACAAAATATACATGAAAGCTTGTTGCCAGTGACCCAAACAATATGTCCCGGGCATCAGGCTTTAGGAATTCCACATTCCTGCTCTCTTCCAATCTTTCTATTCCCAGCAGTTTCCATGTTTTAAAAAAAAACCCTACAGAGCCCCGACTTCTGCCAACTGGTCACTGTCTCACAGTGGAGTTCATCCTGTCATCTACTCCTCCCAACTTATGTGCTTTAACGCTTTTATCCAAGCTCATATTACCGTCTGCGTGTGTGGAGGCAGCAGTTTTTCCCTGCTTCGCCGTATAGTGCTGCTAGATATCCTCCTTCACCCTTAGCCCAATGATCTGCACAAAAGGCTGTGCCTTTACGGCCAGTAAATGCCCAGTCATTAACCACTGTCAAATGTAAGAAGCTCTGTGCTGGTTATACACGAGCACACACATTTATTAACTTGTGTTGGATGTGTATGTTAGACAACTGTCATGCTTAGCCACTTATCTGCACACAAGTAGCCTGTTACAGAAGGGACCTTTCAAGGGTTGCTTCAAGGATTGGGGCTGACCTGGGGATTGCCTTATATTGTGAGTGGACATTCATAGCGTAGGTCTGTAGTGCTTTACTGAAAGTTACTGAAAGTCTGTGGTGCTCAAGGCAAAGAGCAGATAAATAGTGTCAAAATGGGTAACAGAAACTAAATATGTAATGTAGAGTTCCTTCATAACACATTTTGGCTGCTTACCTCGACACTGTCTATAAATAGGACTGTAAATTTCAGCTTTGGACATCAGTAATTAACTGGCTTGTTCTCCGTTAGGAAATCTATGCGCTATGCAATGTGATTTTTATATACAGATGCTATCGTCTCTTTTCTCCTTTTGGTGTCCTGTTCGAAATTAGCTCATGTTGGTATACTAACTGTCTCACTTATATTTATCTGAATGAACTTTATGAAAAGATGACTTATGGGATAATACATTTGGGGTTTATGTTATAGTGTACTTATAGGCTACGTTGATTTATAATGCATTGATACCGGTAAATCCTCCCTGATACCTTTTCTGTTTAACAAAATATCTAACTAGAGAAGCACAAACTAAGGGTAAAAACTTACTGGTCAATGGTGAACAGCCTAAGAAAAGATTTCCACAAATCTTGCATCACGCTGGAGAGATGCCGCATTCTAACTAAGCAGAAAATTTAGCCCATGGGTAACTAGACATGCTGAGATGAAAAATAAAGCCAAAAATTCATCCACAGACAGTCCGTATCAGAAAGAGAAAAAACTGTAAAAATACCGGATAAGCTAACAATACGAAAGAGATGACAATCTGTTAACATAAGCAGGGAGCACCATGGCATACCAGAGATCAGGCAAAACATAAGTGTAGGAGAGTAGGGTCTGCTATCCTATGGTCACCCCAATTTTTGCTTTTTGCTTCACTGGTTTTCGACTTAATGTGGCTGTGGGCCTGCTAATCAGACCCGCAGCCTGCGGTTCTCTCTCTAAATTCACATACATGTACCATAGGTACATCACCAATTTGGTACTGGACACCTTATCAGCCCCTGTACCATGCACTATAGGTGCTCAGGGCAGAGGTGCATCCAAGGCCTACCATGGGCTGCAGCATATCTTTTGATACCCCTGGCTGGTACTTAAATCGACACAACTGGCTGATCACTCAGCTGGGGCAAGATGGTGTAATCACCCCTTGCTTAGATATAGTATACCTATATCTAAACCTATATCTGGACACATATATACCTATCAGTCACTCCTATGGCACGCCTTAACAATCCTGGAGGCAGAGTGCTTGGTTTTATGTGAGATGGTGCTGCATGAGCTGTGCCTGTCTGCAGTGGTCGGAACCATTTCCTTACTGCTGTTCCAGGGTATTGCCATACCATATACTCTTAAGTGCATTATAATCCTCGCGGTTATTGCTAACTTTGGTTTGGCTTTATCAAAACATGTCGTGTTTGGTGTCATACACTTTGGAATACTACCCCTCGCCAGTTCTGGCGACGGGGGTAGCATTCCACCCTTCTAGAGGGAGAAGACCTGTTACTTTACTTAAAACGCGGTTAATCCTAACCAGAGCCTCAGCATCACAAAATGGATGCTGCTGCCACAGACACAAGTCTGACCTCCTACTGCTGACCGAAACTTGGCAGGGGAGGCCTGGACAAAAGGTTTCCTGTCACAGGGAGGTGCTACACCTCCCCAGACAGGAGATAGTGGATTGGGGCAGGGTGGGCTGAAAGAAACTAGACACTGCCTGGGGCACACAAGGTGTCCCATGCAAAATCCAGTCAAACCGGTTCTGGGGCACTCCAGCCCCAGTCCTGGTGGGAAACTGGACAACGGGAAAGGGGTGTAACCACCCCCTTCCTGGGTCCCACCCATAGGAGGGACCTAGCAGGTAATCCAGCCCCCAGATTTGGAATAAAGGTGGGAGCAGTGGCAATGCACATCAGATTTTATGGCATGACACGGAGGCCAACATTATGCAAATTCTCCTTCATTGCCACAGCTCAGCAGTAACAATGAAGAGAACATAGAACTTGTGAACATTCTAGAAAGGTATATAGCTCATGAACACACAGCCATCTTCCTTCTTTGTTGCTGCTGCTCACACAGATAAGTGCCTCCTTTTTACTCGTCCTTTCTGATGCACGTGCTTGCTTGATTTTCACCTTGTCGCATATCGAGGTCCACTTGACCCTACCTTGCGCTCATTTATTGTTAACTCTCTTCTCTCTCCTTTCTAAGGACTGCTATGTTTTTTCTACATTGCCTATGTTTTGTATATATCTGTTCTTTATTGACCTTCTCTGTTTAATCAGTACCTTGATCTATTTCCTTGATGCCCGTCTTCTCGACCTTCATTCCGGGTGCCTCTCCACCCCCTTACTTACATTCGGGACTCGTGTTCCCACTCCTCTCTCCTCGCGTCTTTTAAATGCGGACGCGATCTCGTTGCTATGCGGACACCACCCGCAACCCGGCCGGATCGACGGCCTGCTAGCCTTGCTTGTCGGCGCTGCCTTTCGCTTACCTCCCGTTTACCTCCCGTCTCCTCATCGGTCTTTTCGGCATTCCCCTTCCCCCGCGACATGCCTCTGCCTCGTGCCGCGGCGGGTACGCGGCTTAGAGGAAAAGCCCTTAGCAACGCGCACAAACTCCTCCGTGCGTCGTTGCCCTAGTTACAAACCAGCTTTCGACAGTTGACTCGACGATCGCGATCTCCTCAGTTCTTGCCCCGTTTATTCTCACATTAATGACAATATATCCCTAAAAAAAAAAAGGGAAACCGGTCTAACTTGAGATAGGATTATTATAGACCTGAGAGATTTTTCTTGGAGCGCTTGTGCTTAACTTACCTTGTTAATAGGGTAAAAGACTGCTGGACACTCTTGAAATAGGGTTAAAGACTACTGGGCATCTTGTCCTTTTACATTTGACAATGTCTTCTAACCCTGATGCCTCAATAGATGCAAAGTTGGAAATGTTGGTTTCTAAAGCCATGGATAAAGCCATGAACTCCTTTAACGAAACCATTAATAAAAAGTTTTTGGACACCATAAATAAGAATTTTGAAAAGTTCACGGGGGCATGGCCTTCTACTAGCGGCGCTCGCACTCGCACTTCAAGCACTAAAGAAGGGGCAGTCTAGGCCCCAAAGAAAAGAGCCGCGGGAGAACTACCTACCTTCTCCACAAAAAAACATAAGGTGTCATCAAAATCAGCTCAATCTCGCCACCAGGGCGGAGATCAGAACGGTGCCTCGGGCACCACAGAAGGACAAGAATCAGGTCCAGATTCACCTATACATATCGATAGCGACGATCACCATGATGCGGAGATAGACCTCTTCTGCTCATCTCCCTTTGATTCGGACGTTGAGGTCCGGGAGAATGACTCCGTGGAGAGCTCGGAGGGAACAAACAAGGCATCAGGATCCAAGATGGGCTTCACTGACCCCTTTGGGGATAATATGTTTGACCCCTTACTAATAAGGCATCCCCTTTCTCCCGAATGGTTACCATCCCAACATGTCACAGACTATGTTAGCTTTTGGCTAAGGAGGGAAATTCCCAAGGAAGTGAGATCAAGATTGAGATCGGAATGTCCTCGCCCATCACTTCCAGATAAAATCGCCTTCACCCCCGAATTAGACCCTAAGGTAGTTGCATTTATAGCTAAAGGTGCAAAAGACCCGAGAAAGGGCATAGACAAAGGGCTCAGGTCATGTCAAGACCACCTTCTTGATATTATTGGCCCACTATCTAAAATATTTGATTTGGCAGAGAATGCTTATGTCGGAGGCATTCCTGTTGACCCTAAAGAACTGCGCGAATGGGTTCAAAGATCTATCTGCCTCCTTGGCAATGCCAATACTGCCCTGTCTAATGAACGTAGGAAGGGGATTCTACTTAAAATAGACCCTAAACTTATTGAATTAGCAAATAAGGAGACAGGTCCAAACTCCCAAGGACTCCTCTTTGGAGAGGAGTTCATACGCGATATGGCAAAATATGTTGGAGCTTTTAGTTCAATCCAGAAGTCCCAACGTGAAATTAAAAAAGTCTTCCAAGATAGAGTTTTTGGACGGGCCGGGAGAATGCGGGGTCGATTCCCCGGCCGAGGTCAATCCTCTTCCAGACCCTATTTTGGACGTGGTAACAGATATCAGCAATCGTCATTCTACGGAAACCAGACCTTTTACCCTCAGAGACAACGCGGCAGAGGAAGATTCTCACGTGGAGATAGGAGAAACAGGACCCTTCGCACAGGTAAGTGCAGTGGGAGACCGTTTAGATACCCCTATAAAGGTGGGTGGCAGACTAGCCCTTTTCTCTGGCAACTGGAATATGATCACACAGGATCCTTGGGTATTACAAACCGTAAGGGGTTACAAAATAGACTTCCTGGGCACTCCCTTTCAGCTAAAACCTTCTGAGAGATAATATTCTCTCAAGATCAAAGAAACTCGTTTCTCAAGAGGTTCAGGATCTTCTCGCCAAAGGGGCTATAAGACAAGGCTCTCAGAGAGGGTTTATAAGCAATATTTTCTTAGTAGAAAAGAAAGACAAGACCCAAAGACCTGTGATAAACTTAAAAAGCTTAAATGGATGGGTGTTTTACCACCATTTCAAAATGGAGGGAATACATCTACTCAGAGACGTTCTAAGGAAAGGCGATTGGCTCACACGCCTGGATCTGAAGGACGCTTACCTGACCATCCCTATTTGGCCCCCTCACAGGAAGTTCCTACAATTCACTTGGGAGGGAAAACTTTGGGAGTTTTCCAGCCTCCCTTTCGGCCTGTCCTCAGCGCCTTGGTGTTTCACCAAAGTGCTGCGCCCAATGGTGGCTTGGTTAAGGGAACGGGTGTGAGGCTCATAATCTACCTGGACGACATCCTCATCATGGCTCAGACCAAGTCGACCATTTCTCGTCACACGGATCTTACCATCCGACTCCTGGAATATCTGGGTTTTGTCATAAATATAAAGAAGTCTTGCATTGTTCCTTCACAGGAGACCCAATTCCTAGGTTTCATGGTAAACACCCTATCAGGAGAGTTGAAATTACCAAAGGAAAAGATAAAGAAACTCAGGAAAGAGTTAAAAAAGATTCTCTGTCTAGATTCTTTTCCCTTAAGACTTTTAGCGAGAATCCTGGGTCTCCTTTCTTCGACCATCCAAGCGATCTTCCCCGGCCCTCTTCATTACAGGGCTCTTCAGAGACTCAAAGCGAAGACTCTGAAGGCGTCACAATCCTACACTCAAATGACCAGCCTGGACGTAGAGTCGAGGGAAGAACTCTCTTGGTGGCTGAAGAATGCGGAAGCATGGAATGGCAAAGCGATCTTCGGCGAATCCCCAGACATGATAATAGAGTCGGATGCGAGTCTAGAAGGTTGGGGGGCAACTTGCGCCAACCTGTCGACAGGGGGGCGGTGGACACGCGAGGAGAAGAACATGCACATCAACTGTCTGGAACTTTTAGCTGGTTCTTTTGCAATTCGAAGCTTTACACAAGAATCTATGAAATGTTCTATAATGCTTCGCATGGACAATGTCTCTGTGGTGAGATACGTGAACAAACTAGGAGGGCCACATTCGAAGGGTCTGACAGAAATAGCGAAGTTTTTCTGGGACTATTGCCTGAACAAGGGACTGTCAGTCACGGCAAAACATATCCCTGGTTTGAACAATGGTGTGGCAGATTGGTTCTCCAGGAATTTCAGGGATTCCAGCAATTGGAAACTGAACAGAAAGATATTTTTGAGCATTCAAAAACAATGGGGCCCCTTTGGGACAGACCTCTTTGCAGACAGACTGAACACCCAGTTAACAAAATATTTCAGCTGGAGGCCGGACCCTCAGGCATCTGGAGTGGATGCCTTCCTCCAGAATTGGCAAAACTTAAAACCATATGCCTTCCCGCCATTTGTAATGCTCCCGCGCCTCCTCTTACATGCTCGCAGATACCTTCAGTGTATGATAGTGGTAGCCCCCCTCTGGAGGTCTCAAGCATGGTTTCCACTCATCTTGGAGATGGCAATAGACTTTCCAATACTGATCCCGTCTTTCAACCGTCTTCTCCTGGGCCCTCAGGGCGAATCTCATCCCCTCCTAGAGCAAGGCATTTTAGTAATGACGGCCTGGAAGATTTCATGCGACAATGGCAAATCTCTGGCCTTTCGCACAATGCTTTTCGACTCATATCTGAATCCTGGGCTCCTGGGACAAGGAAGGCGTATTGATTGGCATGGAACAAATGGGTTCGCTGGTGTCTTCAACGACATCATGATCCCGTTTCAGTTGATTTAGTTCAAGTGGTTAATTTTCTTTCAGACCTTTTCGCTTCTGGCCTCAGTTATAGAACTGTTAATGTTTATAGGTCAGCGATAGCTGCGGGTCACTCCTTAGTCGATGGTGTTTCTGTTGGTCAAAGTCTTTTGACCAAAAAAATTATGAGAAGCATGCATGTTCTCAACCCTCCAATTCCTAAATACTCAGCCTTGTGGGACGTGAGAAACATTTTGTCTCTTATCTCTTCATGGGGAGAGAACGATGTCCTCTCCCTCAAACGTATTTCTTATAAAAATTACTGTTTTGCTTTGTTTAGTCTCCTTCAGGCGAACTTCAGATGTCAAAGCATTAGACGTTTTGAGCAGGGCCTTTCAACCTGAAGGAGTTTGCTTTTATCTTAAGAAAAGGACTAAAACTATGTCTTCCTCTATCTTCTATCCTTTCTTTCCTGAGAATGAAAGATTGTGTGTTGTTAAATGTATTAAAGAATAATAAGGGGGGACATACCAGCGGACACTGACCTGTTGGAGGGTGGTTTGGCCACTTGCTTGCACCAACCGTCTGGGGCCCTGACGCTGTCGGTCTTCCCTGTCGCCACCGCAAAGTCCATCGCGGGGCTGCAGCGGGGGAAGACTACAGCTCCCAGACTCCTTTGCGGACACGCCCACTTCCGGGAACCAACGCGCACGGAGGCGCATAAAGCCGAGCAGCTCCCACTGCGGAGCGGGGGACATACCAGCGGACACTGACCTGTTGGAGGGTGGTTTGGCCACTTGCTTGCACCAACCGTCTGGGGCCCTGACGCTGTCGGTCTTCCCTGCCGCCACCGCAAAGTCCATCGCGGGGCTGCAGCGGGGGAAGACTACAGCTCCCAGACTCCTTTGCGGACACGCCCACTTCCGGGAACCAACGCGCACGGAGGCGCATAAAGCCGAGCAGCTCCCACTGAGGAGCGGGGGACATACCAGCGGACACTGACCTGTTGGAGGGTGGTTTGGCCACTTGCTTGCACCAACCGTCTGGGGCCCTGACGCTGTCGGTCTTCCCTGCCGCCACCGCAAAGTCCATCGCGGGGCTGCAGCGGGGGAAGACTACAGCTCCCAGACTCCTTTGCGGACACGCCCACTTCCGGGAACCAACGCGCACGGAGGCGCATAAAGCCGAGCAGCTCCCTCCGCGTCACGGACGCGCGCGGACGACCCCGGGCAAAGGGCGGGCCCTCTGTGGCCCTCAGAGGCCAGAGGAGACCGGACCGGGCCTGTCCCCTTGTTTTCGTGTGTAAGATCTCTCCAAGCTGTTACAGTAGCAGATTTGAAGAACTACTCCTGGGGGAGGTGATATTGCTTCAGTGTCCACATTAAAAAGCTGGTTCGCTATGAACTGCAAGGGGGCCATTAGAAATCCAGACATTCTGAGTAATTCACTTAGGGGAACAATGGACTATTATATTAAGAGCTCTGTTCTCCCTATTGCTCGTGAATTAGTGAGGATTGAGAGCTCGCCAGTTATGGATAGTTCTCCGAGTGTTTGTTTGTCTCCGCAGACTCCCGATACGACCCAAGCATTCTCATTACTGGAGGGGCTAAATAACATGTGCAGATCCTCATATGCACCTGTGGAATTAGAAGGTTCTCAATCTAGAGCTCCCATTTCCCCTATACCAATAATTAGCCCTAGGACTAGATCATCATCCCAATCTATCCAAACCTCACAGGCTACCTCACATGTAACACGCCCAAAGGAAAATTCACACTGCGCTGCTGCTACTCAGGTTCCCTCCATCCAGGTCTCCCCCGCTAAAAGGAAGAAGGATGGGGTTCGAAATTCGGGGAGGCAGACTAAACAACCAACATTATCCACAAACTCCCCACTCCCTAATACTCCTAGCACTGTAAAATCTAAAGAATCTACCAACGCCACCTTATTGGCCTCGTTTGAAATTTTGATAAAGTCCATAATTGCTCCGTTAATTGACAAAATGACCAGCTTAGGGGATAGACTTTCAGGGGTAGAGGAAGCAATCAAGGCAAACTCACTATTTTTAAGAACCAAGGCAGGACCCAGTCATCAGCCACCGTGTACCTCTCGTCCACCACGTCCAGACCCCACAGAAATATCCTACCCCACCACACAAAGCAAGACCATTCACAAACAACCAGTAACCCAATATAGTAAAAACTCAAACATCTCGAAGGCAGTCACATCTTCACAGAGCTCCCAGTCTAGAAAAGGGCCAAATGAAGAAACGCCACCCCACAAGGGAATAGAGGTCAATTCAGACAATGCGCCACAAAAAACCAAACACCTAAATTTGCCACCTGAGGCCGCTCCTTTCGTGTGCGTCATCTCAGGTGTACCAGAACTCCCACCGGGGAAATATGAACACAATCAAGAGCTAAGAAATAAGGTAGTATTTTGGCTAACCAAAAATAGATCTCTCCCACCCAACATTGATGGTACTATACTTAGCGTCAGAAGGGTGGGCTGGTTAGGACCCCTCCCGAAACATATTGCGGGTGATCTGGTACTTGTCAAATTCAGGAACAGGCATGTCGTCTCATACCTTCAATCTCGACAGCCTCAGCTAGGAGATGGACCTATATCCACTTGGAGTTTAACTGATTTCTATCCCAGAATTTTCCATCCTCTGTCGTATTGCCAAAAAGAAAATAACAGCCTCTGGATGGCCAGAACTGGTCATGTCTTGAGTGGCCGATTTACTCCCACATTTAATTAACTCATCTTACTCCCCTGTTCTTAATGTTTAGTTGACTTATTTTATTGATTTAATCTTTGTTTAAACACATGTCACTTTTTACAAAATGGAAATTATTGATGTATTTGTTTTATTTTTGTTTTCTGTACTGTACATGCTTTTATGAAACGTTTTTACTTTTCGAATAAAGCTAATTGAACTATTAAAGAATATGAAAGAAGGACTGTCAACTTGAGAGGTTCTGAGACACAACTCCTGATCTCCCATAGATCTCCTTATAAACCAGTTTCCTCTCCTACTCTCGCAAGATGAGTGAAAGAAGTGATGAGTGAATGTGGTGTTGACATTTCAATTTTTGGTGCACACTCTCTTAGAGGTGCTTCAGCTTCTAAAGCTTTTATGCTTGGTGGAGGGCTCCAAGATATTTTAAGAGCCGCAGATTGGTCTAATGAAACTATGTTTAATAAATATTATTTTAGACCTATTAATAATGTGATTGATAATGTTCTCAATTCACTTTGAACTTGCATAATGTTGGCCTCCGTGTCATGCCATAAAATTTAGATTTTTCACAGCCTGCTGGGCAGAAAATCTGGATTTTATTAAGGACACGGAGGCTAATATTATCCCTCCACTGTTCGCCCCTTCTTTTTCCAGAATAAGGAATTTTCGTCTCCTGAAGATGAAGATGTTTCGTTTGGCGTCTCTCTTCAAGTTGGAATTTTCTTGACCTTATCCTTTTGTTTCGCAGCATTGGACAAAGAAGGAAGATGGCTGTGTGTTCATGAGCTATATACCTTTCTAGAATGTTCACAAGTTCTATGTTCTCTTCATTGTTACTGCTGAGCTGTGGCAATAAAGTAGAATTTGCATAATATTAGCCTCCGTGTCCTTAATAAAATCCAGATTTTCTGCCCAGCAGGCTGTGAAAAATCTAAATTATCCTGACTGAAACTTATGAAACGAAACTCTGGACCCTTCGACATCCTACTCGACGTAGAAGACTGAAGAATCTTCCTTGTGGTCAAGGAGTGACCACCCTGTGCAAACGGGCACCATCCAGCGCATCACCGTTTGCTTTGTTGCAGTTCCCGCCGGAACTCGAGCGACAGAGATCGACAAGACCCAGCGTTCCTGCCTTCCAACAGAGCCCGATCCACAGCCCCAGCAAAGCTGAGACCCGTGGAGGCGACCTGAAGCATGGGGCCGGCCATCTTGGAAAAACGACGGAGTGCTGACCGTGCACCTTCCGAGGCTCCCTCGAAGCTGTGCATTGGGGTTTGAGAAGCCCCAGCCCCGAGCAGCTTTTGCACCGAAGCTCACCCCTCCACACTCATCGAGTGCTGCGTGGGGCCCTTTTGCATTTTCCTGCTCGACGCGTTGGTCCGGTCGCTTGCCCGTTGGCTAGTGGTCCCAGTACCGACGAACCTTTGAATTTGCTCTGCTAGTCTGGTTGCTCCAGACTGGCCCTCGCTCCCCTGAAAAGGAGCACCCGCTCTGACCTTGCTGGTTCGAGTAAGAAGCGATCTTCAAATCCTGCGTGGGTTGCCCTTGCCAAGGCTTGTTAACTCCGATCCGGAAGCCGACACCGCCGACAGCGAGAGCCTTCGTAGGACAGCTCGTGATCCACTCCTGGACATCCTCGGTGCCCCAGAGTCCACGTGGCAGCGGAGACAAGCTTCACGACAACCACCTGATTGTGCCCGACATCGCCTGGTTCCTTCCTGGTTCCTTCCTGGTCACTGGCTAGTGACCCAGACTCTGTCCCCTCTGCTTTCAGGTTCTCTACATCTTCGATCCACCCTTGGATCACACCGGACACTTCTCTTCTGGCCGCCTGCAGCATATTCATCTCCAGGCTACATAGATCTACACGACTAAACCCGACACGCTTTTGCACCTGTGCACCCGCTTCCTGTGGGTGAGGTAACTCTTGAACGCCGGTGCTCCCGTAGTGGTTTACACCTCTAGTGTCTAAGTCTAAAGTTTTGTCCTTCTAGCCCAGTCGGAAGACTCCTAAAACTGTAACTCGATAACTTTTACGCACCATTGACTTTGCATTGGTGCATGCTTGTGCTTTTAGCGCTGCACCCAAATCCCGCGGGCTACTCCCGTCCTAACTGCTGTTAGTCCAGTGTAGTCCAAGCGATTCCCAAGGCCCTAGGCCTTACCACTGATCGTTTAGTGATACTTATACCACTTTTTTGATATATGGTTTGAGTGGCCACCGGCCTCATCCATAAACGTGCAACTTTCATATGTTATATTGTGCTTTTGTTTAAACGCTTGTGCTTCTATACTCATAAAGTGTACAGGGGATTATTCTGAGAATAAATACATATATTTTTATAATATATAACTTGTGTGGTGTCCTTTCATTTGATATTACAGGATTGCATATGGTAAAACAGCCGGCTTCACATGCCCTCTTGAGTTTAGCCTGAAGGCTGCTTAGTCCATGCTACCACTAGAATAGCTTGTCTTTTTAAGGTTGACTTACAACCACCACCATAAGGGATTGTTTGGACTGATACAAGGTGCCCTCAGAATTGTGGACATCATACATCAGGCCAACTTCTCACAATAAGCAAAAGAGAATCCTTGAAGAGATATCACCAGATGAACAGCAGCTTTCTGCATTTTACAGCAATCAAACTGTACCAAAGTCATATGTAACATCAAGCTCCTTGTCTTTAATAAAATCCAGATTTTCACTTTACGGGTTAGGCATATCCCTATTTTTATAGTACATCATTGCGGCGCAAATGATGCTACTTTATCAGAGCCTGTGCAGAGGGGCAGCATCCTTGATTATTCTGAATTAAAAGGCTTCCAGATGGAAGCATTCGACCCATCAACTGTCTTCAGAATGTCAGAGCGGCTTTAAAGGCCGAGTTTGCCCATATCAGTAAATATCAAGCAACAAGGGGCCAAGGAAAGGTCGAAGGAAAGACCGCAGAACTGCCAAATCCTTCCACTCCACTGGAACTTCAGAAACCTCACAAATTGGGATCAAGAAATAAAAATAATTTTAGGTCTAAACGCACTAGCCAATCCCCAGCGACAAGGATATTCTTGAGAAGATGGATGGCCTTCATCATGAAATGCTCATACAGAGCACATCTATAAAGAGATATCAGATTTATTATAGAGCACAAGTCTCTTGACTTCTGATGCACCAGGAAAAATAAGCTGATGAAACGGTATCGGAGTTATTATTGAACAGATGACACCGGAACGATCACTCCTTTCTTGACTAGCTCCATCACCTTCTGACCTCCTTGGGAGTTTTCTTTTGGGGTAAAAAGAGATGCCAAGTGGGGTGTCAGCACTAAAAGCGAGAAGGAAAAACATCTATACAATACTCCAGCAATCTACTTAACTCCAATATTGGCAGTTATTTTTTCCCTCTCTGGGAGAAACATTATTCACCATAGCTCTGCTATACTCCTCAGGCGCACCCGGGAGATTTTAATTAATGTTACGCTGCACCTTGCACTTTGCAGATTCCTGCTGCTATTTCATTTAAAATTGTACACATTTTAGAGACATTTTATTTTGTGAGGATCGGAGGGCTTACTTGAAGGGCGGGCAGACTGACCGGTGACGGTGGATTTCAGGGCACTGCCGGTCACGGTATATCTGCGCTAGGCATAGCGGGGCCGCCATCTTGGGGAGGCTCGGGCGACAGCGCTCTAGTTGCTTGACTGGAAGCACCTTAAAAGAATTATGACTCAAGCTTGCAGCGGGCGGGCGCGCCTGTGGCGCGCCAAAGGCAAGCCAGTCTGCGCTCGTCCGCGCCTGGACCACTCCGAGTGCCATGACCCCTGCCAGTTCTTTACCAGGTAATCGACCAATACACACTTATTCAAGAAGTGGGTTGTTACGATTAAACAATGCGGGTAGGAGTCTAGACTGTCCTTGCCTTTCCTTATATGAAGACCCGATAGATAATCCGATGTTCTGTCCTTATTGCAACATCATCCTTTCTATGCCCTTGTTTAGCAAAGTTAGGGATAGGACACCGGAGGTAATAGGCGCTCGGAGGAACAACACTTCACAGAGCATAAAAGGAATCCTCCTTAACGCTCGGTCACTGGTCAAGCATAGCACAGAATGCGCGGCCCTGATAGAAGATCTAGATGCTAAAGTGGCATTTGTCACTGAAGCGTGGACGGCCGAAGCCTCTGGACCAGACATAGTACTGGCATCACCACCTGGCTTCCTATGTCACACGGTCAATAGGCAGGGCAAGAAAGGAGGGGGGTTGGCTTTGATCTACCATGACTCCATCAAAGCTATGTTTAAAACAATTACTAATGGGGGATGTGAAGCCTTGAGCTTCTCCCTCTTCCTTCCACACAAGGATAATTTTAGAGGAATTTTGTTATATAGGCCACCAGGACTGGGAAAATCGTTCATTGGTTTAGTGGGTAATTTGATGGAGGAAGGCTGTCCTCTCTCATCTCCGTGGTCGGCTCTTGATCTTTCTGTGTTGGAACGCATCCTAGCGCGGAGACGCAGTGTCCTAGTGTATTCAGGCACTTAATAAATGTTTTTATTATTATTATTATTAAGGCATAAGTGACAGATCTTTTTCCATAATGGGCGACTTTAACTTCCATTTAGAAGACACTGTAGATTTAGACACACAGGAATTATTGAACCTCATGAATGGACTAGACCTTTTACAAATAGTTAAAGGGGCCACCCACACGGCAGGACATACGCTGGATGGGATCTTTTCAAATTACCCATAGCTATCTGTCATTGAGGTGCGCCCAGAAGTATGGTCTGAACATGCTGCCATTCTATTTGAGATAGCCTGCTTAGATAAACAAAATCATGTGAAAGCTAAAACAAAGCCCAGCTTCACACGTGTCTGGAATAAGATTGAAGCTAAAGATTTGTCAGACCTCTTAGAATCCACATTGCCCTCTTTAGTTGGTGAGGTTGACATGGTTACTACCAGATTTAATGATTGGGTTAATGAAGCTTGTGATAAGCTCGCCCTAAAAAAACGCTTCTACCCTAAAAGGATCTATCCTTCTGCCCCCGGGTATACCCCCAATCTAAAAGCTCAGAAATGTATCTGTAAGCACTCTGAACGGGAATGGAGGAAGGGTTATAAGGCAGAGGATACAACAAAACAAAAAGAAAGTATACGGGCACATAAGCAACTGTTGCTTACGACTAAGCAAGAATACTTTGCTAATCAAATTGAATTAGTGGAAAACTCAGCAAAAGAACTTTTTAAGATTGTCTGCAAATTGGCCAACCCTCATACGTCACAAGTGGCAGAGAGCTAGGAACTCTGTGATAAAATCGGCAGGTGCTTTTTAGATAAAGTTGAGGATATTTTCTCAACCTTCAATAATGCCAACAATGGTCTCTCTCAGGAACCAGGCATGGATAATAACATGGCCTCACAAACGCAGAACGCTTTGACTGAATTCCCTTTGTTATCCAACACTGATACTGCCATACTTTTGCAAAACTTGAAATCAGGCCCCCCCTTATGACCCCTGTCCTATTAAAACAGCCAAATTAATCCCTCAAATCTTTACTACGGCTCTGACTCCCCTTTTTAATACGGTATTGGGGGTGGGCAGCTTTCGGGCGTATTGGAAGACGGCCTCCTTGATCCCTTTGCTAAAAAAAACTAATCTTGACTCAACAGATGTTCGCAACTTCAGACCCTTTGCTCGCCTACCTTTTCCAGCCAAAATGCTGGAGAAATGGATATTTGAGCAGATATCTATATGACGCTGAGGTGCTTGACTGTACTCACTATGGCTTCCGGGAGGGCCACAGTACAGAGACCGCCCTCATAAAATCTACTAACGAGATTAGGAAAACTCTGGATCAGGGTGGTAAAGCAGCAATGATTATGCTGGATCTCTCCGCAGCGTTTGACACGGTCCATCATGGTCTTCTGATCTACCGTTTGTCAGCCTGCGGAGTAAAGAACTCTGCCTGGAAGATCTTAAAGTCTTTCCTCTCTGATCGTAGGCAGATAGTAGCCCTTGGAGAGTTTTGCTTCGCCCCTTTTCAACTTCCCTGTGGGGTCCCACAGGAATCATCATTAAGTCAAACTCTATTTAACGTGTACGTATCGTCCCTGGCTCCATTGATAAGATCTTTTGGTTTCCATCTTACCTCCTATGAGGACGATACGCAGATAGTGGTATATCTCCTTCCAGGATTAGAAGGGGCTGTTAGCCACAAGCTACACGATTGTATGGAAGCAGTTGGATCATGGATGGCCAGTAATTGTCTTAAATTAAACTCAGACAAGACTGAGGTCATTCTATTTGGGAACGATATTAACGTGTGGACCCCAGAATGCTGGCCTGACTCTTTGGGACCCCTGCCTGTACCTTCCATACATGTGAAAAAATTGGGAGTGTATCTGGATGACAGATTGGACATGAAAAAACAGGTCAACGCCATGGTGTCATCCACGATGTTCACTATTAGAACTACCAAGAAAATCCTCAATTTTCTGCCTAAGGAGAGTCTACAGACGGTGGTTACGGCACTGGTCATGTCAAGACTGGACTATTGCAACAGCCTCTATTTAAACATCCAAGAGAGGCTGTTGCATAGGCTACAGATGCTGCAGAACACAGCTGCTAGGCGGATTTCTTGCATACCTAAATTCTCCCCTATTTCTAGTGAACTCCGTAGACTTCACTGGTTGCCATTGAGACAACGAGTACACTTCAAATCGATGTGCCTCGTTTTTAAGTCACTTCAGAATCAGGGACCACGCTATCTACAGGACCAACTTCAATGGTATCTACCAACTAGGCCTCTACGCTCATCAGCTCAAAAACTGGTGAGAGTACCACCAGTGAAAAAAGCCCGCTGGGGCGAGAAAAGCTTTGTGGTGGGCGCAGCAAAACTGTGGAATCAGCTTCCCTTTATCTGAGGAGTTGCACGGATTTGCTACCATTCAGAAAAAATGCCTAAAACGTGGTTGTTCTAGAACCACCTCTTTACCGTGCAACTCGTTTTTTTCCCTCCCTCAGGATAGCAGATAGCGCCAGGACACCCACGGGTAACAGACGCGCTCTATAAATTAATTAACATAACATAACCCACCCTTACCTGAGGGAGGAAGAGAGAGAGAGACAGAGGCTATCTGCCTGTGATCCAGAAGAAGATGCATCGCACTGGTTTTTCTACTGCTTCAAATGGCCACCTCTTCTGAAGAACAGTTGACTAGGACCATCCCACCCACCCCCCCACCCCTCAAAACCCCTACCCGCTGCCACTTTTGAGCCAAGCCAAAAAATTCATCATTAAAAGTCATCATACATTTATTATTTGGCGTTTTCAAGGAAAGCAAAAAACGATTTAGAGATTTCCTAAACAAACTGATCTCTGAAAAATAGGTCAGCAGATTACTCAATCTGGGAAGGAGGCAGTGTATCTGCAGTCTTGCTATAGCAGTCCATGAGCACAGATTTCCTGCTCTCCGCAGTAGTTGTGGTGATCTCCTGAAACACACACCGCTCTTTAGGCCCATCCCTCAAGGTAATGATATCAATGGCTTGGGGAGGACAAGGTCAGGACTAGCATATCGCGAAGTCTTATCAGTGGCCCCAGGACAGCTAAAGGTGATCTAGGCAATGCTTCATGGCATGATCAATGCCCTTGGGTCCCTTCTTTGCCTTTAAATGTAACAAGACCTGGTTATGGTTAGTCTCTAGACTAAGATGCTTAACTTTCATGTTCTGCCTTAAACCGTGGTGTAGATATAAGGTCTTTGTCTAGAGGTTACGATAACCAGTACTTACTGAACCAGGTAACATGTTGAATGGGAAATCAATCCGTAGATTTAGGATGCTGCCGAATTTCAGCGCTGAAAAGGGGCTCACCACGGAGGTCTGAGATAATGGAGGAGGAGGGAAGGAGAAGAGCTTCAACGGTTTTGGTGCCAGGTATGGTCCGTTAGAAGTCCCTGTCAAAAGAATACATGTCACCCACCACCCCGCTGGTCACTTAGCGAGAGTAGGTTAGTTCCTCATGTATTGTCCGAGTCATTGGCAGACATCTGACTGCCCAGAGGGAAGAATGAATCCTGTAGCCTTTTGGCACAATCTCAGGGATGGACCGTAGCCTTAAAGGGTATAGTCTTTGAGGAGGACATGTATATGTGCTTCCACCCAACCTTACCAGAAGATAACGGCCCTTTGGATGTCTGAAAACTCATTGGTAACAGGGAGCTCTTGCTGCTAGGGCTGTGGTTTTCCTTTATACGCAACTGGCCACACATCCATAATTGAATGTGATGTCTGGCAGGGATTTACTGCCAAGAAGACCCCAGGCATTCCAAGGCAGGGTCAAAGGAGTATTTAAGCCTCAATGATTAATCTGCAACAATATCCAGGTCATGGTCTCTAGAATTGCTAATGAAGTAGTCCGGAGGGTAGCTCCAGAGATTAATCTAGTCCGACATCACCATTACAAACCTTTTTAAAAAAACAAGATCTGAAAGGACACCACACCTAAGAAACGGGTCTTAGACCACTGTTGACTAAACAGGATACTAACTCTTTTATCTTCTTTAGTTTATTATACACTTAGTTTGACAGTTGTTAGAATTGGGGGTCTCTAGTTGGCAGAGGTGGGTACCTTTGACCAAATAGGGACCCTTACTTCTAGTCAGGGTAAAGGGGCACACACTGTTGATAACCTCTGCTCACCCCCTCGGTAGCTTGACACGAGCAGACAGGCTTATCCCCAAGGCAATGCGTAAAGTATTTTGCACCAACACCCATAATAACTGTGTGAAACACCACAAAGGGACACCACACAGGTAGTTATCAAAAATAGACTATCTCAAATTTAGGCAAGACCAAAAATCAACAAGCAAGGCCAACATACACAATAAACTTCTGTTGCAATTGAATAGGTAAGGGTTCTCTGCTAACCAAACAAAATCGATGTCTGGTAGTGTTTTCTTAACTGATAGTTCACTTGTCTTGCAGAAAGAACACAATCCCAGCAAAAAGGGGTGGGGGGGAGGGCCTCCGTTCCAAATGATAAGGCAGTCTCTGTATCCAGGTATGGCAGTGTGTATGGTAATGCTGCCCGTGACTTTTAAAAACAGGACTCCCAACTTTACTTAAGCCCCGCTGCCTCTCCTTTACGCACAGGAAACAGTCCCTGCACGCTGCCGATAGGCTCCTCTCAAGGCCTCCCCACCCTCGGTAGGTAAAACCTGCTCCCTGGCCCCGCTCGTGGCCCCCTCTTCCCGCGCCCTCTAATAGATTCTGAGCTGAATGCAGTTTACCTTGGCGTGCAGGGAAGGAGGAGGCTGCCACTGCGTGTGAGCTTCCGGCGGTACAGTTTCCCTGGCGTCTGCGGGCGAACGCTACTCCCTCGAAGGTTGCAGACGAGCGTCGGGCCTTCACGAGCGCTGGGCCAATCCCAGCGCGGCATCGCAGGCGAGCCCCCGCCACGTGACACTTTTCCCGGCGGGGCCCAATCAGAGCGCGGCTCCTTAGTCGAGCCTCCAGGGATGCACCAATGACGGCACGGCTTCTCCAGTCGAGCCTCCCGCAATTAGCCAATGACAGCGCGGCCGGGGCCGATGGCGGTGGGTTTCTCTGGCTTTTCTTTGTCCCGGAAAGCGGCGGTGAATCGTAGACCTGGCGATTCGGGCGCAGCAGCCCTCCCCACAGGGTGCAGGTTGCAGGCAGGCCGCCCACGATGTTACCAAGTCACTCGGGAGAATTACTCACGGGGGAGGCCCAGCAATCCCACGGCCGGCGTCAGTTGTGTGCCGATGAGCACACCGATCCTCCCACACTGCAGGCAGTTAGGAATAAAGCACAGAGGGCGAATAAAGGACGTTTCTTACAGCGTCTTGGTTCTTCTTGGGAACTTTTTAACTCTGTGTTCCAGGAACAGGAGGCCAGCTCTTCTCAGGCCCTTCGAGACACTAAGCAGACACAGCACACAGTAAAGTCTTGGTTGCAAGCAGGTGGGGTAAGCACAGCACACGGCAAAGTTCCCTTTTTCTCTCCTTTAGTTGAAGCAGCAAAACAGTAGGTCAGCCTCAGAGCACACAGCAAGGGCAGTCTTTCTTAGTTCCTCCAGCTGTTCTTCTTCCAGCAGTGGTTCCTCTTGATTGTTGAAGTTTGATTTTCAAGGGGTCTCTGTCCTACTTTTATACCCCTAAAGTCTTTGTTCTTCATGTGTTTGGGGTTCTGGACCCAGTTCAAACCAGTCCTGGGGGCACTCTGCCAGTGCACAACTTCTTCCATTGAGACAGGGGGCCAGGGTCCTCAGACACCCAGCAGGAGGTGGAGCCAGTCCTTTGTGGAGGCAGGCACAGCCCAACTCGGCTACAGGGATTTCCCCACCCACCACTCTAAATGCATATGGGCCTATTCAGCATAGGACTACACACCCAGACTCCTGGAGCCAAGACCCCTCACCAGCCCCTTTCACTCCCCACAGCCAGACAGTCAATCCACAACCAGGCAGAGACACACAGGAAGGTTTGAACAGAGAAACAGCTGCTTTCTAAAAGTGCCATTTCTAAACGCAGGATTTCGATACTTCCTTGGCTATGAACCTGCAGGTAAATCGAACGGTGGCCACCTGTTGGGGAGTCATTAGGATTCTAAGGAGAATCGCTCACTATCTCTCCCCCCAGGCACGTAAACCGACTGTAGTCGCGTTGGTGTCTTCACGTTTAGACTACTGCAACGCTCTGTATGCAGACATCAACAAGGGCCTTATTCAACGCCTCCAGAGCGTGCAGAATGCTGCGGCGAGATTTGTGTTGGTTGCCCCTAGGTCCTTCTCTGCTACCTTAGCCAGGAAGATCCTCCATTGACTACCGATCCAGCAGAGAATTGTGTTTAAAATCCTGTGCTTGGTTTTTGGAGCAATTGCGGTAGGACCATCTGATGCCCTAGGATCTCTATTAACCTCCTACTCTCCTAGTAGGAGCCTTCGGTCTTCAAACAAGAATCTTCTGTGCATCCCGCGTAGCAAGAAAGTCAGATGGGGAGGCAGGGCCTTTGCTACCGTGGCCCCCCGTTTGTGGAATGCCCTCCCCGCAGACATAAAGATGCAGCCTTCGTTGCCCCTTTTTAGGAAAGCTTTAAAAACATGGTGCTTTATTGAGGCCTATCAATAAGCTTGTTATGTGGATCTCTCCTTTGATTAGGCGCCTTGACGCCCCTCGGGCTAAGTAGCGCAGTATAAGACGAAATTCATTCATTCATTCATCTTCACAAAAAGATGTGTTATTAAATTCTGAATTCAAGGGTACCAGACTCCAGGTCCCCATCTTGTTCCTATGGGAAGATAGGCTGGTATGATGGTACACAGCCTTCCCCATTCTATCCTATGGGCAAGATGGCCTCCCAATAGTGAAAAAAAGAAATTGGCTGTATTTCACTATTAGGACATGTTAGCCACATCAGTACAGGGACGCGCTTCTGGAGACTTTCACCCACCTTTGGCTGCCCTGTTGCTGTTTCTGTTGCTAGTCGTTGGGGGGACCTTTACTGCACGCCTGCTGCCTCCTCTGCACGCTGTCCAGGACTACAGCTCCCAGGAGGGCAGTGCGGTCCCGGGAGAGGCGTGAGGCATCTCTCCCGCCCCGGGGCTTTAAATCTAAGCGCAGACTCTTGCGGTGCGGGTAAAGCCCGGGCCAAGGGCGGGCCCGTTTGAGCCCGTTCGAGGCTCGAGAGGCTGGCTGGGCCACCTCCCTAACATCGGAGATTTATCAAAAACAGTAAGTGCATTCATTTGCATTTATACCTTGTGGTATTAATTGCATAAATTTGTAATGGCTGGTCGCTCAGGAAGAGGGAGGAATGCCATATCTGGAGGCTCAGTGGCAGGTACTTTAGACCAATTCATTGTAAGAGCTGCATCGGTATTGGCACGGGAAATTGATCTAACAGAGCGTCGCCTTTTCCTAGACCCGGCCTATACTAAACCGTCTTCCTTGGGTAACATTGCATTGTCCGTTACCCCGGAAGGAAATGAAATTATTAATGCCACTAATGACTCAGTAGCCATTAGTTTGAATAGCGATTCAACAGCTGCAGATATCATGAGTACTACGGCTGGTGTAACTGCCAATACACAGATTTCAAGCAATACCAACACTGTGATTTCTCTACCTGAATGTGTATTCACCCGCGCACAAACGTTGGCTGAAATAGGGGGACATATACCAGGAGCTATGCCTAAAATGTAGAAGGTGGTAGGCGCCAAAAGGGGAAGACAACAAAAAGCAGCTAAAGCTAACAATGACATTTCACCATCTGCTGCACAAACTACCCCCGAAAAGCACGTATCTGGAACAAGCAATCCTCCTGTTAATACGTCTGTTGGCCCTTCGGTGGTTCTGGATGAGGGTTTTTGGGTAAAAATTGGTGAAATTTTAACATCTTCTATCCAGCCCATCACAGACAGACTACAGCTCATCGAAGAAAGACTAAAGAAACTTGAGCAATTGACTTTATCGAATTGTGAGCTTAATAAAAAGATACACTTGACAATACCAACAGAGACTCAAGGTAAATTGCTCTCACATAACGATACAAGGAATGCCCTGGCGCCAATTTCTATGCCCCTGATACCTGCATCCGATTTGATGAAAGAATCATCACGGAGTAGCGCCGAAGGTGAACTGTGCCCCAAAATTGCCAAAAACGTTCAAGGAAAAAAGGACATATCCATGAGAAATAGTGGCACAAATCATAAGGCGGGTAAGAGTACAATTAAAAACTTGAAGGAGAATATGAATAGAACTGGTACAAATGATGACCAAGGATGCTTGCTACCAAGTATTGATCTGCCCCCAGAATCCATCCCTTATGTTATTGTTTTGGTAGGGGTCCACAAATTAGGGAAGGGAACCTTGGAATCGTTCTCAGAATTGAAAAATAAAACCATACATTGGCTTAATGCTAATAGACCACTTCCCCCACATATCCATAGCAAGATCTTGTTTGTACGGAGATTCAGCTGGGTGGGAAGGAGCAGGAAAAACATTCCAGGGGACTGTATTATCAGAAATTTTAAAGAGACGCAAGCTGTTCAACACATCCGGGGCAGGTGGTCCTACATGTCGAATACAAGAATACAGACTTTTGATCTTACATACTTTTATAGATCCAAAACATATAGAACTAATTATGTCACACAGGGAATAACATTGGAGGAAAGCCCAGGAGCAGATTATGCTAGAATTAGAACAGATTCTGTGGGCTATGGTCTGGAAGAGGGTTTTCCAACTAGTAACAGGTACAGCGTACTTGAAATGGTGGACTGACTCATCCTAAATTCCGTCACCCCAAAAAATTCCCGACCCAGGGCAAAGGAAATAAAAGATAAGCGAAAAAACCCTGAAAAACAACCTCCTAACATGGATTCTGGTGGGCTGGAAATCTATTCTGTCCAGAGCACTAAGGATGACATGGATAAAGTGATTTACCCTGACATTATTATAAATAATAATCAACATACACAGAACAAAGTTGATATTGTATTCAACCTACATTCAACCAACAACTTAACAGCAGGAGAAGAACCTCTGGAACTTAATAAACAGGCTAGGGTACTTAGTAAGTATCCATCGGCATGCCAAAGCAAAACTGGAAGCTTATCAGGAGATTTTCCTCTACAAATAACTGATAGGACAAAAGCCACTAACATAGAAATAGAAGGTAACTTCAGATTGATGTCCTGGAATATTGCGGGGTTATCGGCCAGTATAAGGGATCCTGGCTGTTTATCCTTTATGCAAGATTTTTCGATTATTTGCCTACAGGAGTGTTGAGTAACGGAGGCCATTCATATAAATGGCTACCGTACTTTCCACACTCCTGCTATTCGAACGACAAGGGGAAGGAATAAAGGGGGCCTTTGCACCTACGTATCAAACATTTTAAATGGGATGATAGTAAAATTTGATACTGTTTCTGAATATTATCAGATATTACAGATGACGGATGGGGGAAATCAAAAAATAGTTTTGATAAATTTCTATAACAATATCCCAAAAGCAGAAACAAGTAAGATCTTAGAAGATATGTGCCAAACCCTTAAGAGTATTGAAGAAAAACAGACAGAGGATAGATGTGTCATATGGGTAGGGGACTTCGATTGTTTTTTATGCCCGCATAGTCATTTGAATATTTGTGGTCTGGGCACAGGTAGAAAAGAAGCCTGCGCACACTTCTCCCATATGACTTTGGGTAACCATCTTAATGATCTGATTTTTCAATTGGATCTGGGCTTCGCCAACGAATTATGCTCTGCTGCGGTCCCTTTTGAGCCAACATACATTGGGAGGGGATGCAAATCTGTCATAGACTTTGCTCTGGTATCCAATCTGCATTCTTTTCATATTCTCACTTATAATACATGTGAGATGGCAATGAGTGATCATCTTCCAAATAGTCTATCACTCTCTTTTGCGAGGCGACATGGACAAGTAAACAACTTCATTGAAAACTTATATAGTTATAAACTGAGCCTTGCAAAGAAGAACGGACATGCCATAAAGTGGAACAAAGTAGAGCCTGTGGCTTTTTTCGAATGTCTCATTAAAAACAAAAACAAGGAATTCGAAACATGCCTTACTGTAAATAGTGATTATGTCCTAGTTACCGAGGCCTTTCTCAGAATTCCCGATGAGATACGAAAGCTTCTCACGGGACCGCAGAAACATGGTAAAACTAAGATGCAGAGATGGTTCAACTCGGATTGCAGTAAGACTCCTGCACACTTATTGGTGACGCTAAAAAGTGAACCAGGAAATGTGGCTGAAGTAAGAGCTGCCAGAACTGCATATCAATATGCAGTTAAAAATCGAAAGAGACAGTTGAAACAGGAAGCCTGGCAGGCGTTACATGAAGCCTGTCTGACTAAAGACAACATTGGTTTCTGGAAGGCCGTAAATGCCCCTTTTTTGAAGACCATGAAAGTGGCACAATAGAAGTGGCGATTACTGAAGACATTTGGGTAACCTATTTTAGTGAGCTTTATCAGGCAGATGTTTTAAATGGGAGCATGAGATCAGACCAAACTGGAGGAGAGGATACTATGGCCCAAGAAACCTTCCCAATAAATATTGAATTCTCATTGCTAGAAGTTTAAGCAGCCATTAATAATAGTGCTGCAGGGAAAGCACCAGGACCGGACGGGGTGCCGGTAGACATATAGAAATCAAATACTGAACTATGGGCGCCGCTTTTAACTAACGTCTTAAACAGCTGTAACAAACAAGGATTCCTTCTTACATGGTAAGAGGCCATGTGGTTCCTATTTTTAAGAAAGGCGACCGTAGTGAACCAAAATGTTATCGACCAATTTCCTTATTGTATTCACTTATGAAGATTGCTGGGAGGGTTATACTTAATAAATTGCAACTTTGGGTGGAAGATAAAGGTATACTTTCACAGTTTCAATATAGTTATAGGACAGGACTCGGTACAACGGAGCAAGGCCTGAACCTAGCGTTGATAATAGCCAAATACGTAACGGCTAAAAAGGAATTTGAAAAAAAACATTTTGTAGACCTAAGCTCTGCCTTTGATTGCTTGAATCGTGATAAACTTTGGACCATATTACAGCAAATGGGTGTAGAACCAAATCTGCTAATTTTCATCAAGGAGTTATATCGGGGGGCTGGGGCTATGGTACGGTTTGGGGACAAGGGTAAGTGTACCTCTAAATTTGGCATAAACAAGGGAGTGAGACAAGGCTGCATACTTGCACCGTTTTTGTTTAATTTATATATGAATAGTGTAGCCTCTCATCTTACTCCAGATAAGCAGGATTATCCTAAAGTTAGGAATACCCCAGTCCCCATTTTATTATATACAGATGATGCAGTAATTATGGCACGGACCCAAGTCGGCCTCCAAAGATCGCTCACTAAATTTTCCAAGTACATGAGTGATAGAGGTCTAAAAATTAATGTAAGCAAGACATTTACTATGTGCTGTACTAAGAAGAGAACTCCTACATGTAAAATCTTCCTTTCAAATACAAAAATAGATACAATCGATACATTCTCTTACTTGGGTATTAATTTTGATAAAAAGGGGACCTGATCTTCGGCAGCCCAGGCAAGAAAATTGGCTTTTTCATGAGCAATTGGGGCAGTTCGAAATTTTGCCAACAAGTTGGGGGGACGTCCAGTCCCAGTATTAGTGGACATATATAAATCTAAATGTGTGTCTACGGCAACATATGGCGCAGGGATATGGGGATAACAGAAACTCACAATTTACAGCTTTGTGAGAATGCATTCCTCCGCTACTTATTAGCTGGCCCGGGGTCCACCTCCACCTACGTGTGCCATCAAGAACTAGGTTTACACTACATTTCAGACTTTATCAAAATTAACCCCATTTTATTATGGCATAAGGTATGGTCAACTGATGAGACAGGTCTGAACAGAGATAATTATGGACTGTCTTAATTTACGATTCCCTGGATTATGTACGTAAAGAAATTCTTAATTGATATTGGACATCCTGAATATTTTGACTCCCCGAGTTGCCTAGCGAGTGTTTCAAGGAAAAAATTGAAGGAAACTTGTTTGCACTATTTAGAGAACAAACGATGGCTGGTAGAGAAATGTAAGACCTCCGTCATGGAGAATCATTTGATGCTCCAAGGACAGGGCACCCAGCCATACCTGATTCAGGTGCAAAGTTGTTATTCTCACATGCTACTCACACGTTTTAGGGGGTAAACTTTTTTTAGACTGGTCACCTTTCCTGAAATAAACTCCTGGTCTAAAAATTTGACATTATGTCCCTGTGATCATGTTTCTGTTCAATCCATGTTACATTGTATACTTTTTTGCAAATTCTATTCCTTGCCGAGGAAAAGATTTTTAATCCCTGTGTTAAAAAAGTGGGGATTGAGACAATGTAGGTTAGCACTCATGAGATTGCAAATGCTGGAAGATTAATTGATTATGTACTCTGTGTCATCAGTCCTAAAAACAATCATTAGATTCAGGACCTCGATGAATTGACCTAATATAAACCTCCAAGTCATTGTTATTCTTCATTTTAATGTATTTTATTTTTAACTTTTTATTGTATTCAAATGAATCAAGCTGTACATGTGTTTTAACTGTTTTTATTGTGCTTTTATGGTTTTTATAACTAAAATCGAATAAAGCTGTTTTTGACTTGACTTGACATCAGTACATGCCCTATCTTTCACCTGCACTGCACCCTGCCCAGGGGGGTACCGTGGGCCTACTATAGGGGTGTCCTATGTGCACAGAAAAGGAAGGGTAGGGCTTGGCAAGTGTGCGCACTTGCCAGGACGACATGGTAGTTCACAGACTGCACACAGGCACTGCGGTGGCAGGCCTGAGACACCATTTTAGGGCTACTCATGTGGGTGGCACAATCAGTGCTGCAGGCCCACTAGTAGCATTTGTTATCACCAGCCCTGGCACACTTTGTGCACTTTACTAGGGACTTCTTGGTGACACAAATATGCCAATCATGGATAACCAATCATAATAACAATTTACTCAAGGAGCACTTGCACTTTGACACTGAACAGCAGTGGCAAAGTGCCCAAAGCATCTAAACCAGCAAAAACGAAATCCAGCACAGCATAAAAAATACAGGATGTAGAGGCAAAAAGATAGGGGGAAACCACGCCAAAGATGCCAGGTCTAACAACAGTGCTTGGATCAAGGCGCCATCGGTCATCTATTGGCAGCAGGTGTTCAACCTGGTATACACCTGTGGTCCCGCTATCCTTCCCTTTTTTATTTTGTATCTGGTGTGAGGCTTATGAGAAGATGTACCACCATCTGCACTTAGCCAGACAAATTGCCCTTAGAACAGTACTGCTGTCTTTGCACAACTAGGGTGCTAAATCCAGAGCCTCCTGGGAGATTTGGTGTGGACAGTTTTACTGCAACCAAGATGGCTACTTGCATGAGTTATATCATAGCATGGTGGCTTCACATAAGCTTGAGCTTCACCAAAGCTCCTTCATTACCCCTGAGGCTGCCTCGACTCATTCTCTGTGTGCTAAGAGTCATGACTTATTATGGCTTGGGTATGAAGCCAGTGGAAATGGTGTTAATTAGGAGGCTCAGTATATCCAGAGGCCAAAGAGGCCAATCTGGGTGCACTTTTTTCAACACACTGTATGCGATGAAGCAGGGTTTAGTCAAACTTGGGTAAATCACATGTTTAAACAAGAGCCAAACATAGCGTATACTATTAAACGGCAGCAATCCAAATTGATCATGGGTAAACGTTAATGCATTTTCAGATTCTGAAAGGCGGGTGCCACTGGGACTAACGTTTAAACAGGATTCACTAAGGCATTCAACCACTTGCAGAGAATGTGTAAAAGGTCCAAAAGTACAGGGCCACAGCTCAGGAATCCATAGTTGCTGCCCACTACTACAAGCACTGTCATATCTATATTTGGCTTGAGCCAGTTTCTCCCATCCAGTTATTGATCCCCAGCAATCAGCTTAGCATTGTTAGCTGCAGATTACTTGCTGCAAATGTGACAGATGAGTTATTTCTATGTACTATCTGATCTTGAGTGTATATAGTAGGGAATGCATTAGTTATGGTTTTAATCTTTATATCTGTGAGATATTTTATGGCTTTATATCTGAAATAAACGTATGATAATGAGTTGTTCCTTATAGTATGAAACCGAAGACTAAAGGAATGTATGAGAATCAAGAGATTGACTTTAGATTAAAAATGTGGGGCAACAAAGCAGAATCTTGAGCAACCACAAAGATTGTAAAATAAAATGTTGAGGGTAAAGGTCAGAGGATGACTCTGAGTTCAGTCTGACTAAAAGCAAGAGAATCAGACAAACATAAATCTAAGAAGCTAATCCCTTGAAGTTTTAGTTGCAGGTGATGGTGGTCAACAGTGTCAAATGCCATTGATAAATCAAGCAATGTCAAGGCACCGATACTGTCAACTTTGGCTGCCATCCGCTAATCATCTAATATTGGCTCGTCGTTGCTGCGACTTGGGCAGAATCCCACCTGTGCTTCGTCTTGGACAAGATTATTTACTAGATGCTAAAGAATTTAGAATCCGCTAATGGGGGCGAGGATGGATGTACAATGGTAAAAAGGAGGAGACTCATCTAGTCATGTCTGGTTCAGCAAAGGAAAAATAATGCATTGTTTTAGCTGGTTGGGAACAATGCATGCAGGTTACTGATCACCAAACTAAGGTACGTAGGTTGAAAATTACATTTGAACACCTAACTAAGACATGAAAGTTAACAATGTGATGAAGAAAATGTGTAATTTTGGGGCGCTGGACAAAGGTGAACTGGATTTACACTGCATAGTATCCTTAAGCATTTTCCGGGCAATGAGAAATTTTAATTTTAGTCCTTTGGAGTAGAAAGAGATGGCTTAAATGCAAATAGAATGCAAATAGAATTATTGGCAAATCGAGTAGAGATATTTTCTCTAGTAGAAACAGTTCTGTTAAGAAGCAGGAAGCTACTTCATCAGCAAAGCAGCATCAATGAGTTAATTTGCTATTATGTAAATTTATTTTTGTTTCATTTTGTTTTTGTTTAGGATGCCCCTTTCTGCTAAGGGCCATAACTAAAGGAAGAATTACCAAATAATTTGTTCCTCCTTGGCTTGCTATAAAATCGTACTCCTTAATTGTAGCAGTAACCAGTCTTGAATAATAAGGAAGTAATGTTACTGGATGCTGCACGAGAAGTATTCTGATTATTGATTAATTATTGCTGGCCAGAGGGACAGTGTTGAGCTTTACATTGATTAAAGTTTGGCGTAGCTGTGGTTTAGTCTGTTTTGCTGGTGCTATTTAACCACATCGCTGCGGCGGCTATTCCGCCGCAGCGCTAAGGGGGCGGGGGCTGCGCGACGGGCCTTTGCTGGTGACGGAACCGCGGTTGAGCTGTGCTCACGACGGAGCGGTTCAGTCATGGCCCCGCCCGCTTAATAGAATGCGCCGCGCAGGTCCGTCGGGCAGGCCATGACGGAACCGCTCCGTCATCAGGACAACGCCACCGCGGCTGATGACGGAGCCGTTCCGTCATCAGCACGGAACCGGATAAATACGTACGCCTGAGCATCTTTTTAGGAAGTAACTTCAAAGCCTCATTGTTTGTTTTACTCTGCTTTAGAGAGCTCTGTTTTTGACTCTGCTAAAAAGAAATGCTGTTTATCTAAGGTCTGAGCTTTTTTATTCTTTCTTTAGGTCTGGCGTAAACAACCTTTTGATTTAAAAATAAGTGTGTGTGTGTGTGTGTGTGTGTGTGTGTGTGTGTGTGTGTGTGTGTGTGTGTGTGTGTGTGTATATGTTTGGAGGGGGACCAAACCAAGCAGAGTGCGGAAAAATTTGTGGTCAAAATAAATAAGAACCATATGAATTTGGAGTTTACAGCTAAAATCAGTGCCACACCCATTAAGTTCCGTAATGTACAAATGTATGTCAATAGCAACACACTACACTCCAAATTACATCATAAATCCACTGCAGGCAACTCCATTCTACACGCATCAAGTTTTCACCCAAAGCACCTGATCGTCAGCGTCCCGTATGGGGAGATGCTACGTTTACGTTGACTATGTAGTCTAGAAAGTGATTTGATCTTATGTCAACTAGAGGCCAAACAAAGATTTAGAGAGAGGGGTTAAAAGGAGAGAACAATCGATCAAGCGATAGCCAAGGCAAATGGGCAACCCAGAGAATTGGTCCTATGTGGGGAGACCGAGTCGGTTGAGGGACAGCCGGATCTCTTGAATGTCAGTGAAACCGATAAGCTAGATGTGAGGCTGATCACTACCTTTAGCAAACAGGAGAGAGCCATGAGATCCATTCTAAACAAACAATTGGCAATAATACTTACAGACTCTACGCTAGGCCCCATAGTATCGAAACAACAAGTCATAACGTTTCGTCATGCATATTCAATGAAAGATACACTTGTTATAAGTAGCCCTTAAGTGATTACTTAAACGAACTGGTTGTCGGGCAAGGAAGGTGAAGAACCGTTTATACCCACTTACTGGGTCTCAGTGGCGGGGGAACCGCCCAACTCTTCCATGCCCTCCTTATATAGACAAGCATTTACAATGCAACGGTCTCGGCATTGCAAAAGTTAGAGCGATTAGCATTGTAAATTAACGCGAGTTTAAGGTCTTGACATTGTAAATGACAAGGTCATTTATTTATGTTGTAAAAACAAAAATATAAATAAGTCATTATCATTTACAATGCCAATAGCTCAAAGTCGCGTAATGTGTATCATCAGCAGTTGCAATCTTCCTCGGCCACCGATGGGCTTGGCTCCGTTTTGATCTTATATAAACACTGCCACGCATACAGCGCCCCTCTCCCCGCCCCTCCTCCTTGCAGCCCTCCTTACTCCCACTCCCTCTTGCTTGCCTCTCACTGCAGCGGCCTGTGTGCTCTCATCGGTGGGAAAGTGCAAATACAGCAGGAGAGAACTAAAAAGTCAATTCGTGTGCAATAAATGGTGACGTTATTTTCCATAGTATATCCTCACTATATCGCATGCGTTATACTGCAGGATAAAATAAAGTCGCAAAAAGTAAGTCAACCTAATCAGTGCATTCATTTCAAGGTAAGTCTAGTTACACTTCAGAGACCTGGAGGTTACAATAGTAATTATATACTGACCACGAAAATGTAGTACATGGCACACATTACGGACCTCGATAATGTAACACAACCTTTTCCACCCCCCGTCAGAATGTGAATCAATGAAAGCTTCCAAATGCCGTGTTGGCTAATCTGTCGATCTGGATTCTAACTGATTTCTCGGGCACATCTCTGAGAGCCGTGTCATCCTCGGTAAATCACTTGATTTCACTGTTTCCAACGCTGTAACTGTGTGTAAATAATTTCCTTCTGCACTTCAAAGTTGGAAAACCCCAATTGCTACACCGTCCTAAATGGTTCTGTTACTCGATGTTGCCGTATATTACACATACAGTACTCGATTTACAGTGACAGCTATCTTCTGTAAACGAGCAGGCACAAAAACCACACCCTTTTTGGAATGTCCCTTGTTGCAATTTCAAAGCACGAGTGAAGGAAAGAAGAACACAGACTCATGAGCCGCTACTGCCCTGCCTGACTGAAGGAGCAGCATTTCACCCTTCACAGCAAGGCGTGTACAAGGCCGGCATTTCCTCAGACAGCGCCCCGGGCGACACTACATTTCGCACCTCTCCCGATCTTCCTGAGGCAATGCATCCCCCATTGCTGATTTGGGGAGGGGCTCACAGGTGAGGTCCTAGCGGAATACACAGATGTGAATGCTGTTCCCTCACCGAAATCCTCTAGTCCGTGATACTCTGCAGATGAGAGTTCCCGGGCGAGGGATTGGGAAAGAGGTAATCGGAGGAAGGCTACGAAAGTTAAAAAAAAAACATTTTAAACACAGCCTGAAGGTGACGCACTGGCCCGGCGGTCTGCAACACATTTCTTCGTGGCAGCTCGAGAGGTCAACTGCCTGTGCGCCCCTCTAAATAAAGGCGCCCTGGGTCATCGCCCACGACCGAGGCCGGCCCTGCGAGTATACTAGCACGGCTGCTGGCAGCTTTGTGTGAAAGCGGCACCGACAGCATTAACGGGCTTTCCGCGACTTTACAGAGCGGATTCTAAGTAGGTTAAGTGCAGATCCTGCGCGCGCGTCCGTCTTGAGCAAAATGATTGAGAAAAGCATGTTGGCTCCGGCATAGCAGAAAAGATTTGCTCCATGTTCCTTAAATATGAAACCCTGCACGGGTCTCTAAATGCGATACAAGGGGCTGAGATCAACAAGGCAAAAAACTGTGTCTGGTGATGGTCAAGCCATTGTATTATAGTAAAATTATAAACTTCAGCTGCTGGCTAACTTCACGTTAAGTGCCATGCCAATGCGGGAAGTCAGGCAAAGTCGCCTGTGACGGGGGCGGGGCTGTGTACGTAACCGGAAGAGAAGGCGGAGTGAAAGCGTCTTGCGACGCCAGAAGGAGAGCGGAGTCCCTCAGAATTGCTCTGGTAAGTTACAAAGGGCTGGGGGGGGGGGGGGGGAAGCTCGGTTCACTCGTTGTGTGTATGCATGTGTGCGACGGCGGGGGAGGGGGGGGTGCACTCGTGTGTGTGTGTGTGTGTGCGCGCGCGCGTGTGTGTATGTGTGCGGAGGGGGGGGTGTCTGTATGTATGTGCGTGGGCGCTTGTGTGTGTGTATGCGCATGCGTGTGTGCTTCCCAGGAGACAGCGCCAGGCCGCAGCGCTCGTTCGCGTGCGCGTGTCAGTTTGAAATCGCCTCCAAGGCGATGCGCACGGCCAGGATTGTCTCCTGGGAAGCACACATGCCGACAAAAGAGCTTCGGCGGAGACGCGCTTCCGCGCGTTCAGCCGAGCCCTAAAAAAGGAGACAAGGAGCCTTCGTCTGCAGGAGGAACCAAGTTTTATTCGAATAGCCCGGGCTATGGAACAGAGTCCCGAGCCCGTCGGAGACAAGACAGAGGAGGCTGCTGCTTCACTCCCCAGCTTACATGCCTTAGCGTTCCACCTTAAGAAACCAGTTCGGATGGGTGCCTGGCGCCTCCGAGTTAGAATGCAGTTAAGCCATTCTTTGTTCAGGCAGGACGGTGCTGCAACAGATGGTACAAAAGATAACAGACAGATCTTGCAAAACGGGATATGTACGTGAGAGAACAGACAGATCTTGAACAACAGGATATGTGAAAGTAACAAGTTCTGGGACGGTGGTGTGGCCAAGTCTTGCGAAACAGGGTGGGTGTGTGCAGGAGTTCAGTCCGAGGGTATTTATTTATTTCATTTCTAAAGCGCACTGTCGCCTAACGGGCATCCTTGCGCTAGCAAGCTCGAAACAGAGGGGGGTGGGTCAAGACGGGTGACAATCTAGGACTTCGGAAATAGCCAGGTTTTTAACCTCCTCCTGAATGGTAGGAGGTCAGAGGTTTGTCTAAGCTCGACCAGAAGAGCATTCCACAGTTTCGCTGCCGCTACACCAAACGATCTGCCTCCTGCTTTAGCTCTCTTAAACCTTGGTATCCTCACCAGTCTAGCCGAGGAGGATCGGAGGTTACATGCCACGCAAACTTCCTTTGCAGAAGAACAGGGCCCAACCCATGGAGGGCTTTAAACACCAGGCAGAGAGACTTGAATTGAACTCTGTCTCAACGGGAGCCAATGCAGTTGAGCCAGAGCCCTAGAGGAGGAGGACCTAGTAGGCCACCGCAGGGCTAGCTTGGCCGTGGCAGATTGGATTCTCTGAAGTCTGTCCAGGAGATAATTTGGGGACTCCAGCAGCAGAGAGTTACAGTAGTCTTACCTGCTGAGCACGGTGCAGCGCGCCACCTCCGCCCGGGCGGAGGAAGGCAGCAGAGGAAGGATTTTCCTGTGCAATCAAATAGTGGTCAGGCAACCAGCCACTGTCATCAAGACCTGTGCCTCCAAGGTGAGGCTACTGTTAAACATAACGCCCAGGTTCCGAACCGCCTTCACTGACTGAACCGATAAAGAGAAATCAGCAGCCAGAAGTTGCCAGGTAGGACAGATTTAACCCTGGCCCTTGGGCAGTAAAGCACCTCCGTTTTACCTGCATTAAATTGCAGGGAATTAGCCTTCAGCCAACCCGCTGTATCTCGCAGACCGTTTTGAAAGACTTCCAAAGCAGTTGAATGATCTCCCTCCAAAGAGAGAATCAACTGTGTGTCATCAGCGTAATTGACAATCTCGATGTTATATTGCTTGATGACCGCAATCAAGGGCTTCATATAAATGTTGAATAAAATCGGACTAATTGCCGAGCCTTGAGGAATGCCCTGCGAGATGGAGGAAAAGGCGGATTGGTAAGGAGGGAGGGACACAGCTTGTTGTCTGTCCTGGAGAAAGGACTGAAACCACCCAAGGGCACTACCTGTCTTGCGAAACAGGGTGGGTGTGTGCAGGAGTTCAGTCCGAGGGTATTTATTTATTTTATTTATTTATTTCATTTCTAAAGCGCACTGTCGCCTAACAGGCATCCTTGCGCTAGCAAGCTCGAAACAGAGGGGGGTGGGTCAAGACTGGTAACAATCTAGGACTTCGGAAATAGCCAGGTTTTTAACCTCCTCCTGAATGGTAGGAGGTCAGAGGTTTGTCCAAGCTCGCCGGAAGAGCATTCCACAGTTTCGCTGCCGCTACACCAAACGATCTGCCTCCTGCTTTAGCTCTCTTAAACCTTGGTATCCTCGCCAGTCTAGCCGAGGAGGATCGGAGGTTACATGCCACGCAAACTTCCTTTGCAGAAGAACAGGGCCCAACCCATGGAGGGCTTTAAACACCAGGCAGAGAGACTTGAATTGAACTCTCTGTCTCAACGGGAGCCAATGCAGTTGAGCCAGAGCCCTAGAGGAGGAGGACCTAGTAGGCCACCGCAGGGCTAGCTTGGCCGTGGCAGACTGGATTCTCTGAAGTCTGTCCAGGAGATAATTTGGGGACTCCAGCAGCAGAGAGTTACAGTAGTCTAACCTGCTGAGCACGGTGCAGCGCGCCACCTCCGCCCGGGCGGAGGAAGGCAGCAGAGGAAGGATTTTCCTGTGCAATCTAATAGTGGTCAGGCAACCAGCCACTGTCATCAAGACCTGTGCCTCCAAGGTGAGGCTACTGTTAAACATAACGCCCAGGTTCCGAACCGCCTTCACTGACTGAACCGATAAAGAGAAATCAGCAGCCAGAAGTTGCCAGGTAGGACAGATTTAACCCTGGCCCTTGGGCAGTAAAGCACCTCCGTTTTACCTGCATTAAATTGCAGGGAATTAGCCTTCAGCCAACCCGCTGTATCTCGCAGACCGCTTTGAAAGACTTCCAAAGCAGTTGAATGATCTCCCTCCAAAGAGAGAATCCATTGCGTGTCATCAGCGTAATTGACAATCTCGATGTTATATTGCTTGATGACCGCAATCAAGGGCTTCATATAAATGTTGAATAAAATCGGACTAATTGCCGAGCCTTGAGGAATGCCCTGCGAGATGGAGGAAAAGGCGGATTGGTAAGGAGGGAGGGACACAGCTTGTTGTCTGTCCTGGAGAAAGGACTGTAACCCCCACCTATTTTCAGCCTATCCAACAGGATCCCATGGTTCACCGTGTCGAAGGCGGTAGACCGGTCAAGCAGGATCAAAACACCTGCCTGACCCCTCTCTGCCTGCCAACGAAGCTCATCCAACACGGTCACCAGAGCTGTCTCGGTTCCATGGGCTGGCCTCAAGCCAAACTGGGCTTCCTCCAGGAGATTATGCTGTTCTAAGTACCTGGAGAGAGTGCCCGCCACCACCGGCTCCACAATTTTCGCAGGGAAGGGTAAAAGCGAAATAGGCCTAAAATTCTTCAAGCACTCAGGATCGAGGGAGGATTTTTTCAACAATGGGGTCACCATCGCTTGTTTCCACTGAGGTGGAACCACTCCTGTGGAAAGAGACTGGTTACAAACCATCCGGAGCGTAGGAAAAAATCGGATTAAGCGGAGACCCAGACATAATACCAAGGGCCACTCTACTGAACTCGTCTGCAGTCAGCAGCGCAAACTCCGAAAGGGACTTATCTCCCCCCTGTTCAGAGACCGCCCCAGGATCCACCCCAACCTGCTCCAAAAAACCGCCAGAGCCACCCATCACTGAGGTAACAGCTCCAATCTGTTGCTGCTCCACCCCCAAATCCTCAATAATCATTTTAATTTTACCCTGAAAGAACCTAGCCAGGTTCTCACAAAGTTCCTGGGAGGGGGGAAACTCATTCTTGGAGCAGTCCGGGCTAGTAAGGCTGTTCAAAATATTAAAAATACTTCGAGAACTGTTCGGGGCGTCAAGAATCACCTTGGAAAAGTGTGCTGCCTTCACCCTATGGAGTTCCTTTTTGTAATCCATCAGCCTAGCTTTCCAAGTAAGCCTATCCTTATCCAGGTATGCATGCCTCCATCTCCTCTCCGCTTGTTTGCATTCTAATTTCAAGGGTAGTGAGGCCAATTCTTTGTTCCCTTTTTCGAAATTGGCTCAACCACAAGGAGCAGGAAGGGCAGGGTGGTTGTGATAGTTAGAATTTCATCAGATATCAGCAGAAACGACCAGGAGAGTCGTACAGAGGTGTTTGACACGAAATGGCAATGCAAAAATAATGGAGTCCCGACACAAAATAAATGCCGACAAGGACACTTTTCCTCGGACCTCCTTTTGCCATTGAGTGGCAAATACTCTAGGAAACGTCGATATTCATGAGATCATCTGTTTCTTGTTGGAGCATCATCTTCATATTGGTGTCTTGAATGTTAGAGGGTTGAGGCTTGAGAGCCTGAACACACATTGCACAGAGCATTGGCAGGCACTGAATGCACAAACAGCTGGAGACTAGGACAGCTACTCCCAAGGCAAGGAAGCAGAGGACCCTCCATCCCCATTGGTAAAGGAGGCCTCAGATCCAGCCTGTGAGGGACCAGTTGCCTGATGAATTTCAGAGGAAAGGTGATGCAGACGTTGGATGATGTCATATACTGTGGTTGCGTGATCTGGAATATACAAACAGCAGCTGGAGCCAATCAATTTACACACACCACCACGATCAGCGAGTATGATGTCAAGAACCATTTTGAAGTGTTACAAGGCGGTTTGCCTCTAGCTCTGCAGTGATGTTGGAGAGGGCACCAGCTGTTTTTGTGATGGTGGCCTCAAGGACCCTGGTCAGTCCTCGTATGACCCGACTGTTTGCCATGGGGCCCCAGAATGGGAGGAAATCCTTAAAAAAGTGCCCGGCTTCCTGGCCTACTGTATCCTCAGCCGATATGACACCCCTACGTGAGCGGCGCAAAGCACCCTTCATCAACAGGTGGTAATCTCCATGGGTAGAATACGTTGGTTGAAGGCCAGATAGCAGGTACCAGACCAGTTACGGAGGAGCCACGTGTAGGCTGCTGTGCCACAGATAAAATAAGTGTTGGGGGACACCACCAACTTTGGAGGAGATGTAGAGTTTAAAGTTTTAATGATCTCACAGATACTAGTACCAACTTTCTTAGTTCCCAAGCCATGGATGCAGATACGGCCCGCGCGTTTATAACATTCAGAGTGTTTCATACATCAGCGCGAAATTTGGTAAAGGTTTGTCGAAGTTGAGTTAAATACCACCATCTCACCGAGTTCATCCGTCGGTAATAGCAATGTTGATGAGCTGGTCTGGCAAAAAGGGGTATTGCTATTGCCAGACCTGTTGTGCCAGAAGTCATCCCGAAATGTTCCAAGGGCAGAATTGCCAGTACCATTGATAATATAGGCCTCCTGAATCAACATCCACCATGCGAGACAGGACTCAGAGATGAAAAAAGAAAAAGGAAAGAATGGGACAGGTTGTGTCATAGCATGCAGCATCAGTCCACATACCCAACAGTTGGAAGTATTTATGATCAGCTGATGATGATGTAACATCTGCACCAAGGTGTTATTGAAAAATTATGCACGGCGGGGTAATTCGTGGGCGGGTAACGTGAAATACTGATGCTCTGCAGGAGTCGGGGTAGGAGTTGGTGAGGTAACAGGATAGTAGATCAGTAACATCCAACCGATGATAGACAAGATGATTGAGCCAAACAGCGTCACCACGGGGGCCACGAAGCACTTGCTATGTAGGAGACTGACATATCGTTTCTGGACTTGGGTGTATTGAACGGCTGCCATTGTACTAAGCCAGGGACCACTAGCGGCTGTCTGTGATGTGTGGTTGCTTCACTGGATGCAGATGCCAAGAGCTCTAGTGGCGTACCTCAGTCTGACACACCAGCACCGATCTTAGCTGGGAGATCACAGCTCTACAGCCTACAGGTACCCGGGCGAAGTCAAGGACAAGCCTTCCTTCTGGAACGCAAGTTATATCAGGTAGAAGTAGGAACAGTATAATTGTTCCTGATGCTGAGTAGAGTGAGGGGAGTGTTCCACCTTTACCTTCAGTATACTGTCACTCTCTGCTTCCGTAGATGTAAAATGTAATCTTGCGTCGCAGAATGGAACAAACGCCGGGACTATGTCTGTCTCTGAGTCTCCTCGTCCTTCTCTCACCCACTGATCATAGGGGAGAGGCAGAGGCACTCGTTTACAGTGTGTTGCATGGATCCAGTTCTTCCGACCTTCAACTTTCACGGCAGTGTGGGTGGCCAGTAACACCTGACAGAGCTGTGTCCAGCGGGGCTCGAGGCTCTTAGTATGTTGAAAGTTGCGAATCAGAACCCAGTCGCCAGGTTGGATAACGTGTCCTGGGCCCTCGCTTTTATCAGGTATGGCCTCATGCACCTGGTGGTAAAGAGTACGAAAGGTGTTAGTCAAATTGTACAGATAATCAGTCAACACAGGGTATTCAACATCAGACAGTTTCTGAGGCAGTGGAACACCCCACACATTGGCAGGCCTCCCGAACACAATTTCATGGGGAGATAGTCCTATCCTGGTATGGGCCGTTGTCCTGACAGACAGCAGAGCCAGGGGTAGAGCATCAACCCAAGGAACACCTGTCTTGGCTACAATCTTGGCCATTTTAGTCTTTAGGATGCCATTGTACACCTCCACTAGACCTGTTGACTGGGGATGGTTAGCTGCATTAAATCTTAGTTTCATACCCAGTGCTGAACAGACATACTCCATTATTTGAGCTGTAAAGTGTGTCCCGTTGTCACTCCAGAACAAACGGGACAAACCAAATCGTGGGAAGTATTCTTTCAATAGTACTTTGATGGTAGTGATAGCGGTGCAGTCTTTGACAGGGTAGGCCTCCACCCATCGGCTGAAGGTACAGACTACCACCAGGACTTATTTTAAATTGTTATATCTGTCCATCTGGATATAATCCATCTGGAGGGCTTTGAAAGGAAAGGTAGGGGGAGAGACCCCTCCTCCAGGGGTTACTGTACCTTTTCCTGGGTTGTACATAAGGCAAATCATGCATGTTTTGACCATCCTCTCAACATATGCTGGTATCTTTGAGTTATACCAGGTGGGTTCCAGCAACTTACATATCCCTTTCGCACTAATGTGAGCAGGGCCATGGGCCATCGTTACTAGCGGTAGCACATGACTGTCGGGCAACATCCATTGTCTCTCCGCAGTGATACGGGCCCAACAACCATCTATTTCTGTTACCGCCAAATGCTCCGTCCACATCCTCATGGGACTGAATATTGATCACACTCTGTACTGTATCTTCAACCATGCCCCCCTCTGCCACCCACCTGGCGGGACCTCCCACATACATTCCTTCCTTTTTCTTAAGAGCTGTCTGTCTGGCTGTCTGGTCAGCCAGGGCATTGCCTTTTCCAACATCATCCGTCACTTTCTTATGCGCTTTACATTTTATAATGGCTACCTTTCTGGGAAATGTCAGGGAGTCTAATAATCAGTAAATTAGGGTGCCATGTTGAATTTTCGTCCCATGTGAAGTAAGGAAATTCATTTCTTTCCACAGTCTTCTAAAGTTGTGAGCCACCTCAAAAGCATACTGACTGTCAGTGTAGATATTAACCGTTATTCCTTTTCTTAAGTCACAGACCCCGGGGATTGGCATAAAGAGAGCCTCGAACCTCTGCATTACTAAAGTGCACATATTTTCAGCCATCATTGTTTGTTGCATAATTGTCCACTGAGAAAAGGTGGCCCATATCTCTTTAAATCCATAAATGATCCACTCTTGATCCAACACTCACACTGTTGCCTCTGTAATTCATCCTCTTCGAGAGTCGAAAAACTAACAGCAGATCGTAAAGATGCCAGTCGAGGGGAGTAAAATAATTTATGCAGATCTTGTTTAACAGTAGACCACAAGGGAGAGCGGGAGTAAAGCTACAAGGATTGTGCGGGTGAGGGGTCGCAGCTGTTCTTGGCGTGTGAATCACAGACTGAGTTACAGGTTTCAGAGCAGGTGGGGTGGGGTAACAAGAGGAACAGTAGGGGGGAGCAGTGGGGGCAGGAGTGAGCTGTGGCGTTGGGACATGCGGGGTGAGAGGCGTCAGGGCAGGGTACATTGGGGCAGATGCGGGAGGACTTTCTAGCATGGCATCAAGTAAGGTCATCACCTTCCTCACCCCTTCCATATGGCCCTTTCCTTTCTCCTAGCGAGCTGGTTAGCACTTTTGTACCTATGCTCCTTATCAGATATTTCTACAGACTTTTCCATTCTGTCTTGTAGATGTTCTCAAGCGTGGTCGGCCATTGACATACGGTCCCTTTTTCTTTCTAAGGCTTTCTGTTTCTTTGTTCAACATCTTTCCTCCAAAACATAACAGACTCAAACATAGAGGGACTAGCCTTTCTTTTAAGCAACTGCTCCTCTAAATTTGCGAGGATTTGTGGGTCAAAGGACCCGTAAAGGGGCCACTGTAATTCCGGATCAGCCTGTTTAGTATATTTAGTCCAGAAGGAAGAAAACATTATAGCAGAAGGACCATGTTTAGTATACATGGTGTGACCAGGGGTCCCCTCTTGAGAAAGCGGACAGGCTGCCTCCAGCTGGGAGTCCTGCGCACACATACAACAACATAATTTCTTAAACTTACTACTGGCCGGCATGTTTGTAAACTAACAATAGACCACAGTGGATTTAAAAAAAAAAAAATCGCCTCGCTGGCTTGGCTTCTGCAAAAGTGAATAACAGCGAAATCACACACTCGGTGGGTGATCAGCCCACGTTTACCTGAAAGAGGTAGTTCTGTTCTGCAGATGCAGGGCCGTGTCCTGTTCCAGAAATCACTTTGTTAGGGGACACCAGCCAGGATGTGGTCATGTGGCCCAGACCGGGTGGGGAGGAACAGCGGGCAAGTCGTTTGCCTACCGGACTGCAAGAATCCCTCGGGCAGGGTACCCCCGTCGGAGTCTTTCCGTGCACCTCCTCACATCCACCGGGCCTGACCTTCGTGCTCGTGGAGTCCCTATTCGGGCGCCATTTGAAGAACCGTTTATACCCACTTACTGGGTCTCGGTGGTGGGGGAACCGCCCAAGTCTTCCATACCCTCCTTATATAGAAAAAGGAGACACAGGAGTCTTCGTCTGCAGAAGGAACCAAGTTTTATTCGAATAGCCCGGGCTATGGAACATCGTCCCGAGCCCGTCGGAGACAAGACAGAGGAGGCTGCTGCTTCACTCCGCAGCTTACAGACCTTATATACACATTTTCCACCTTAAGAAACCAGTTCGGATGGAGGCCTGGCGCCTCCGAGTCAGAATGCAGTTACGCCATTCTTTGTTCAGGCAGGACGGTGTCGCAACAGATGGTACTAAAGATTACGGACAGATCTTGCAAAACGAGATATGTACGTGAGACAACAGACAGATCTTGAACAACCGCATATGTGAAAGAAACAAGTTCTGGGACGGTAGTGTGACCAAGTCTTGCGAAACAGGGTGAGTGTGTGCAGGAGTTCAGTCCGAGGGTGGTGAGGCCAATTCTTTGTTCCCTTTTTCGAAATTGGCTCAACCACAAGGAGCAGGAAGGGCAGGATGGTCGTGACAGTTAGAATTTCATCAGACATCAGCAGAAACGACCAGGAGAGTCGTGCAGAGAGGTTTGACACGAAATGGCAATGCAAAAATAATGGAGTCCTGACACAAAATAAATGCCGACAAGGACACTTTTCCTCAAAGGGGTTCTACAAATGCAGTACATGTAGGGCATGTCGATTTGGGATCAACACTACCCAAGTTACCACACCATTGCGTCACAAACCTGTGGTTTTGGAAAAATAATACAACTGCTCGACGGAGTATGCGGTATGTGTGTTGGAATGCACCTGTAGGCTTAGGTATGTAGGAAATACCAAGCTTCAGGTGCATTAGAGAATATTACAACACCTGAGGGCCATTGTCAACTCTGACCCTTGTTGTCCAGTGGCTCGCCATTTTAAACAATTTCGTAATAATAATTTAAGCCAATTGAAGTATTTTGTTATTGGTGACGTCTCGTTTTAAGAAGATGTAGCAATCCGGAAAAACTATTACGACAGCTAGAAACCCGATACATATTAGAACTTGATTCCACAAAAGGTCTTAACATCAGCTAGGATTTGCACAATTATTTATAATAACGGACTATCAATGGCCTTTATATATAATCACATTTTGAATAAGAATACTCTACGATCATTGTGAATCTGTTGGGTAATGATACAGGAAGATATTCAATGCCACATTATGCCAAATATCCATGGGCAATTGTCTGGTAGAGGGGAGAGTATTGAGCATTTTAACTACAGCTGCTGAAGTAAAGTAAAGTCCACATTTGTAAAGCGCACAATCACCCGTAAGGGTCTCTAGGCGCTGGGGGGCCGTCGGGAAGATTAAGCGAGCTATTGCCCAGAGTCACATGGTGCTGGGCTGACCTGCCGCCGGAGCCGGGGATCGAACCGTGGTCCCCACATTCCTGCGTCAGTCGCCCTATCTTTATATTTTTAATTTTATTGTGATTATTAATATTATTTTAGGTGGCACTAGCATTTTATCTATAAGCACTTTATATAATTTGCACTTTAATTAAGAAGTCGCAGCGTGGACATATGATTATCATATTATATGAGAGGAGAGGAGTTGGCCTAATGGCTAGGGCGCTCGACCTCGGACCTGGGGATCTGGGTTCAAGTTTAGTAACGACGCCAAAAACCTCCTGTGATTCTGGGCAAATCACTTAATCTCCCCGTGCCTAAAATGAAAGTGTGTCCTCATGTAACGTAACTGGAAAATATGTAAAGCGTTCTGATACCTGATTCGGTTCGGGTCTAGTTCGCGCTAAATAAAATTCTGCAAAAAAAAAAAATTATAAAATAAAAAATATATATATATTATGAAGCATTGGAATGTGTAAGTTGTACTCAAGAATTAGATGTGATTTGGTGAACTACATCAAGATTGTATGGTTTTATTTTCGAGTAAGTCCTGAGGGATGTGCTGTCTGTTTATTGTGTCCACAAATTCATGCAAATGAGCAATAATCACGTGGTAAACAAGTTGTATACAAAAAAGTGTGAGCAAGGCCACGGACGACGGACGATTAGCGTCATGGACATGTAAATAGTACAGAAATAAAAGCACACATAAATCTGAGTCTGTGCCCGGCTGTTTGTGTGATTGTGTGACGACGATCTCTGTATTGGAGAGATATATATAATATACTTGCTAGTATGGGCTTTCAGTCAACTCTCTTCATCCATTAGTCTGTATAATTCAAATTTTTGTTCGGTTCACCACAGCAGAGGCAGTGGTTCAGCCGACTTCAAACATTGGCTTACCTGTCTGTGAGTGATGACAATCTGCTTTGCACAATGTACAAGTACACACAAAAATAGTCCCCTTATACAATTTTACAAAAAACATTTATAGACACTGCAAATATTGGCAAAGCAAAAAGTAGATAGCCAACACCAGCTCTTTTGGCTTTGCCAGTGCTTGTTTTTTGTCTCTCTGGGGGGGTTAGCCAGTGCCAAAGGGAGACCAGATCTTATCGGAGAGTGTCACCTTTGCACATGAAAATAGTATACCTGAAATTACAGTCACATTTGGAATATAGCTAGGCTCTTTTAGCGTTGCTTGAGGAACATTTGTTGGTTTACATTGTTTTGATAGTGTATTTGCTTCATAGTCGCAACATTTGTATGTAGAATTTTTATGGTAGTCTACTCTAGATTGAACTGCAACACTTCTGTTTTGCATTGTTGAATATGATTTAAAACTGCCAATGTCTAGATTGCATTGCCTGGAGTGGTTAAATTGAAATATTTCTGTGTTGTATTTGTTGTGGCTGAAGATGGTTGGATATTATGATAGTCTTTGGTCTGGTTTTAGTTAGAACATTCACAGGTTCTATTGCTATGATTCCTATAATAGGTTGTCCTTGTTTGAGTTGAATTGTAACTTTTCCAGGTTACTTGTCTGTAAATAAAATTGGTACTCTTCCGTGTTACATTGTAATGGTAGACTGCCTTAGTTTGCGCTGGAATGTTTCAGATTTACAATTCAGTAATTTGCATTTTTTATAATTTATTTCATATAGGAATCTTTCATTTTCATTAATAATATAAAATTCCTTTTTAGATTTTATCAAAAGGAGAATTGCAGGTTTCTGAGAAAGAAAGAAGCACCCAGCTGGATCAGATGTTCCGAGATATTGCCTCCATTGTGGCAGACAAATGTGTGAACCCTGAAACGAAGAGACCCTACACAGTCAGTTTAATTGAACGAGCAATGAAGGATATTCACTATTCAGTTAAAGCCACCAAGAGCACCAAGCAGCAGGTCTGTATGCAAAAACAGCAACAGTCCTAATTTCAGTAATTTGTCATCGATGTGAAATTAATGATTTGACTGGCATGGATGCCTATTCCTGTTAAGGTGTAGAATAATGAATGCCTAAAGATGTATTATTACTTGGTTACTGTTTAAGAAAAATCAGGTACTTTTCTTGTTCTCTTACAATTAATAGTGACTAAACTAATAAACACTTTGAAGTGTCTAGGTGCTTGAAGGACAACTGAAATCAACCACCACCACTGGCAGAAGAGTCAACAATTTACTATTTCTTTAATTTGGCGAGTTGTACACATATTTTTGCTGGAGGAAAATAGCTATCAATTGTTGCAGCACCTCACAGGAAAGCATGGCTGTCACCACCAGAGTCTCAAACTTGACTCTTGTATCAACATTGTTTTACAGATATTTAGTAGCATTTGGGTTAGTAGCTAGTAGCAGTATTTCTTAAACTTCCAGGTTGTGATGTAACTTTAGTGTACAACTTCTGATTGTTTTCTACAAAACATAACCATGCCAAGAATGCAGTCTAGTAAGATCAAGTGACCCACCAAGTTCAGTGCACTTAGTTTGTAGGACACTAAAGTGGTTAGAGCAACATCCTAAGCTGATTAGAATCGTGATTTACTCTGCTTTGAATGCAATGACCAGATATGAAATGACTTGACAAAATTGAAGCAACCGCCCTTTTATATGTGGTTTTATGACTTGGTCTGGTCATTCAACAGATTTCCTGTGACCACTACCAAAGGGAAAGTACACCTATTAGTGCTACATCTCTGTTCAAGACTAGACCCACCCGTTTATAGTCACGTTGTCTGTTATCTCTCCCATCATGGTCTAGGAGATCCAAGGAATAGTAGGCAAGCCAGGCACCCCAAACGCTTCAGGACAACCCCTACCAGCGTAGGTAACCTTTTCTGGCATCATGTACATGTCCATGCCTCATTTCCAGTCCTGCAGGGTCGGGCACTCCCCTGCTGCCCACTGCCTGGCCATGTCTCTTTTCGCAACCACCAGTCCAAGAGTACAAAAGAGGAGTTTTAGATCTAGGGAGATCAACGTCGTTAGGGATCCCCATGATAATGAACTTGGGTACAAGAGGGATGGGTTGCCCAGGATCTTGCCTAGTTCCTTAGTGGTCATCTTCCAATAACCCTGTATATGTGGGCCGTCCCATACTGTGTGCAAGAAGGTACCCTCTTCTAGTTCGCAACCCTGGCATCAAGGGTGTTGTGCCCTTCCCATCGCATGCAGCCTTCCTTCCATAATACACCCTATAACATTTTTAAATCGTATTAGACAGAGCCTCGCTTTTATCCCTACCTCTCTAGGGTTCATCAGGGCAGCTTGCCAATCAAGATAAATCATTTGCCCGAAGTTTGCCACCCACTTTCCCCACAGCCACTGTAAGTTGACAGGCATGTTATTCAAGGTTTTATATGTCAAGGAAATTGCAATTCTTCTGAGCTCCTCAGTGAGTGGCCAACCCTCTAATGGAGCAAACTCTGGGGTGACTTCCCCCTGTACTACCTCAGCCTGCCAGGCATACCGGAGCTGCACGTATTTCCATATCTGGTTATCTTGCAGCTCATATTCATGCTGCAGCTCTGATAACGATTTTATGTCTCCACCACTCAACAGGTGCCCTAACTTGGGTATCTCGATTAGTACCCAGGCCCCAAATCCCCTCAGTTTCTGTATCTCAGGGAGCCAGTGATCCTCCCACAAGAGTGTTTCCTGGGTAATCCTGCGATGCCAACCCAAGCACTTCGTCACCTTCCCCCAGGCTGCCAAGGCCACTTGCGTAGTGGGTAAGAGGCCTTGTGTTCCCTTGCCTCCGAAGGGATGGTGGAGGCTTGATTTCCCCCCCACTTACACCCCCGCCTGTGCTAGTTTTAGCATGAAAGGGGAGTGGTTGCATGGCACGAAGATTCAGTCATTAATATTAATTAGGTGGGCCCATGGTAGTGGGCCTCGAGTGCCAATCCCCCATTGTAGAGGTGCAATGCGGAGGTTTCAGGGCTACTCTGGGGTGTTTCCCATCCCATAGGAAAGTACACATGTCGCCCTCCAATCCGGGAAATCCCTTCGGGGGGAGGATGTTCTGTAAAATGTGTTTTGTAGCATATATAACAATTTTGGGAGCAATACCATTTTGAATAAGGCTACGCCACCCATTAATGTAATCGGGAGGCTCTTCGATCTCTCCCGGTCTTTCCAGCACGCCGTGGCTACCCGCCCAAAAATTCTCTCGAAACAGAGGTCCTGCTTCAATACTGTAAAGATTTCCAGATATTGGAAGCCATCTGTGGGGCACAGTAGTCGACGGGAGAAGTGTTCTGTCCATCTCTCCGTTTGGAAGATATAGTACCGACTTGCTCCAGTTAATCTTATAACTGGAGTAGCTGCCATACTCCTCGAAGAGCAGTGGGAGGGATTGGGATGGCTTGGTGATGTAGAGGAGGATGTTATCCGCTTAAAGCAAGGTTTACTCTTCGACTACCTCCAAGACCGTGCATGCAAACAATTCTATGGAAAGGGCAAACAGGAGAGTGGGACACGGGGCATCCCTGACAAGTACACCTTCCAATAGGAAAATCTGAGGACAATGTCCCATTGACTCTTAACCGTTGCCACCAGGTCATGATACAACAACCCTGCCCATTTCTCAAATTTACGACCGAATCCATAGCGCACCAGAGTCTGCTCCAGAAAGGGACAATGCACTGCATCGAACGCCTTCTCTGCGTCTAGTGCAAGTAGGATATGGATCTCTGACCGGGTATTAACCTCATTCATCCAGTTGTGTGCTCTGCGTAAGTTATACTGAGTTGACCGACCCGTTATAAACCCAGACTGATCTCTATGAATCAAGAGGCCAATCACCTGCAGGAGCCTGGAGGCCAATATAGTGGCCAGTATCTTCACTTTGATATTTAAAAGGGAAATGGGATGGTATGAAGCACATTTGTCTCTGGGCTTGCCCTCCTTATGGATCACCACAATGAACGCCCGGCGGAAATGTGGCGGAAGAGTACCAAGTCTTCCTGCTTCTTGGAACACAGATAAGAGGTGAGTCCCCAACAGGTGTCCAGAATACTTAAAAAATTCAGAGGGTTGACAATTAGGCCCTGGGGTCTTACTGGATTTGAGCTTGGCTGTGGTGGCATGCACTTCTTCTATTGCAATATCGGCGTTCAGAATTTCACTTGCCTCACTGTCTAGTACTAGGACAGCCACAGACCCCAAGATCTATGCAATATGAGTGGTATCATGGAATGGACGTGCTCTATAGAGATCTACGCAGTACAGAGCAAAGGTTTCGCAATGGCACGTTCTGTGGTATAGCAGTCCCCATTTGGTCCCATAATCTGGTGTACCCATCTGGCATCTGCCTCCTTCCTGCTCAACCACTCCAGGAGCTTCCTGGCTTTATCCCTGATCTTGTATAGTCTGTGGAGCAAGGCAAGCATTTGTTTCTTTGCTCCTACGTGCACCATAGCGTGGTATTACGCTCTCAAGAGCTCCAGTTGGTGAAGCTCTGGGGAGCTTGGGTTCGGGGCCAAGGCTCCTTTAGGGGCCAGCAGCCTACCCTCGAATTGCTCAAGAGATCCGTACACCCTTTGTCTGCTGGGCAATGAGATTTTGTGCAGATCCTTGGAGGACCAGCTTATAGGCCTCCCATAGCATCGCATTTGAGAGGATTGAACATTTGTTCTCTCAGAAAGAGCAGAGCCCAACAGCCACCTCGCGATTCCGCAGGTCCTATGCATTGAGTCTCCCTTGAGCCCCCCTTGAGCCCCAGTCCTATGGACCCTCCCGCCCAGTTTCACTAGCAGTGGGGAATGGTCTGAGAGCCCACGGGTGAGATATTCTTCTTGTAATAGATCACCCACGTTCACAGCCGGGGCAAAAATGTAATCCAATCGGCAGATCACTCTATGGGCCCCTGAAAAGTTAGAATAGCTTCTCCAATTTAGGGGTGTACACCGCCTGAGGTCTAAGAGACCGAGAGCAGACACAAACCGCGAAAGTAGGTGACTGGTGCTGTTGTGCCACTGCTCCTGGACCGGTCCAGCTCTTTTGCCATGACATTGTTCAAGTGAAACCCCCCCCCACCCCCGGCCAGAGAGTTTTGCTATTGTAGGGGGGTGAAGCCTAGGTGGTGCATGAACGCTAGTGAGGGTGATGTCTGCTCAAAAGCCCCTCGTTCACACGTATCTTCGGATGGATCTGACCATTGCTGTATCACCTTGTAATGGAGGACACCTTTTTACCAATATGGCCACTCCCCGGGATCCTGATGTGTACCCCGCTTGTGCCAGAGTGGAATAGGCCACCTCCCCATCCCAGGAACCTACATTGTGTCCCTTTGAGATGCTGCTTGTTAGAAAACAATGTCAGACTGCAACTGCTTAGGTAATGAGTTACCAAGCCTCTCTTAACTTTGTCCCCCAAACTGTTAATGTTCCAGGAGAGTATGAATAGGCTTCCGGTGTCTAAAGACTAGTTAGGTGCCATAGCTCTGCCAGTGTATGGCGAATGTGTGTAAGTCGTCTGAGATAGTGCCTCGGCTGAAGGGTGTACGTCTCCCTTATGTGAATCAACAAACTTCTTAATAACCCATAACCACCACCCTCCCACCCCCACCCCACCCCACATGAACCCCCACAAGTGAACTCTGCCATTACACAACTAGAAGTACTTTTGGGGAAATGGAGAGGTCTGTAGCCCACCCCTCCCACCCACTGAACTCGGTCCCCAAAGTTCAAGAACCCCGAGGAGCAGCATACCACTGGCAGTTTCACTAGAGGAAACCAAAAGGAGAGAAAGAGTAAAGAAGAGAAGCGTTCCATACAGAAACCTCAAGTCTGTGACAAAAGGGGGGGAGGGGAGGCATCAACCTTTCAGAGCATCTGATGTCCCCGCCCTTCAGGTATCATACATGTTCATTAAGGCAGTAGCTATATCGCTGCACCTGTCCCCTTTGCCATGGTCTATGAGGGGACCGAGGCAAGAGGACATTCTAGTCAAATACCACCATAGGATGTGAGGATTCTGGTCTGGACTCTGGCCCTTCCTTTGTTGCTCCCATGATAAGACTAAGATACAGGCATGGGATAGTCTTATCACTCCTGCTGAGAACGGGTGGATGCTGTTGTGCTGCTCCCATTCGAGCCTGAGGATATCTCCGGCCGGTCCTTGAGTCTCGTCCCCCGCCATGGGGTTTCTGGGCCCCACGGCTGGGCCTTTCTGTCCTTACTCCACGGTCTCTGTCCATCCTTTGGTCTGCCTCCTAGTATCTTCCCGTCTGCTCCCTCTGGTGTGTCAGCCAGGGACATTCTTCAAGCTATTCCCAGGCTTCCTCAGGGGATTTATAATGAAAGGATTCTTTCCCTGATATATGACTTTGAGCTTGGCCGGGTACAGGAGCATATATTGTATTTGGAGACTACGTAGAATAAGATTTACAGAGTTAAATGTGCACCTCTGGCGTTTAACTTCACAAGAGTAGTCCGGGTATACTAAGTTTTAAAAGTTTTCATGGCGCATTTCCCCCTGTCTGCGGACTTAAGCAATGATCATGTCTCTTATCAAGTTTGTTCAGGAATTATGCTATTACCAGTCGTGGAGGAACCCTGGCCTAGTTCCCAAGGCGTGATGCGCCCTCTCAATGATAAAACAGGCCGAGAATCCTGGGAAATTATTCGTCGGAGCCAGGTGTCGCGGAACCATAGCATATTGGAGCCCTCAGCTCCTTCTGGGAATCCCGCAAATCTCAGATTGTTCCTTCGTGCTCTATTTTCTGCATCGTCTAGCCGCCACAGCATATCTGTTGCTGTCGTGTGAACCTCTGCTGCTTCGAAGTACTCTGACCGTGTTTCCAGCTCCGAGATCCTACTTTCAGTGGCCTCTCTGCCACGTTACGGAGGTCTTGGCGCAAAACAAACACCTCCGACCGAACCTCACCCACACTTTCCTCCAGTGCCTCACAGGAGGCCTGAATTGCCACAAGGAGGACTGTGTTATCCAGCATAAGTTGTCGGGGTTCCTCTGGCAGAGGGTTGATGGCCTTAGTGTAAAGATCCATTTTTCTCTGACACGGGGCCTGGATTCTTTGTCCTTGGTCATTGTATGCTCTGCTGCTTGCATAGGGAGGCGTCTCCCCAAACTGGGTAGTGAACCCCAGCCAACCGATGGATGAGGACAAACAACAGAGAGATCACAGCAACTGCCTGTCTGGCAAGACATCAACAGTGAACTGACAAGCACTCTTCGCAGGCCACAGAGAAAAAGAGGGGCGTTACCCTAGTCAGAACACACGCACCCCGCCTCCCTGAATTGCCAGTCATAGCGTGTCTCCAAAGTGTTCTGGCAGCCACAAGCCAGGTTCCCAGGGCCGTACAGTACACCTGCCGCACTACCTCCTCACTGTGGGGGCCTATGTGCTGTCTCAAGGATATTGGAGAGAGGTCTCTGTGGGTCCTCAAAGGCCAGGCAGGCTGAGCCTGCAATGCGTGCACCTTTCCCTCCTCACAGTCTGTCCTACAGTCACAACGCAGGTCGTAGGCAGAACAAGCTCAGCCGTCTCCACTCCTGTAGGTCCACAGCCCCTGGTGGCTTCGCTATTGGTCCCCCGGATCACAGAACCAATATGGAGCAGAATGTCTGCAGCGAGCATAGCCTTCAATCAGATTTAAAGCAGGATTTTTGGTGGCTTGTGAGTGGAGCTCTTTCAGTGAACGTCCGATACCACTGCCATCTTGGCAAACTTCAGTGCAATCATTCACTGTAAATCCGTATTTGTAAAGCACAAACTACTTACCCTTACGGGTCTCAAGGCGCTGGGGGCCGTCGTGGAAATTCAGTGAGCTATTGCCCAGAGTCACAAGGTATTGAGCTGAGCTGCATCCAGAGCCGGGGATCGAACCGTGATCCCTGTGTGCCGAAGTCAGCTGCTCCGGCTGCTGCACCTCACCTCTCCACGAGTATGATTGGTTAAAACAAAGTTGCACTGTGTGGTGAGCCAAGAGGCTGTTAATGACTTCCTGCACTATAAACCTGTTAATATGGGCCACCACATGACAGAGGCAGCCAAGAAGTATGGTAATGCTAGGCTGTTAGAAATTAAGTACACTGGTATAGAGCTATAATATCTGTTATCAGCACCAGCTGTGAGCGCAGGATAGAAGGGTATATATACAATCGTTATGAACATTTCTATATAAATCATTACAAATTAAAGCGCTTTTACAGATTGTTAGCACTGCATGTGAATGAAGAAATTGATTTCCAGTGAATAGTTATCACAATATCAATTCCATATTACATATAACAAATTATGAATAAGACTCAAAATGTATTCAACATTTTATCCAATTCATAAATAACCAGATTTGGAGATGAGGCAGTGTGCTTGGGCTGCCTGCCGGTGACCAGCTGGCACTTGGGAGTCCTGCCGGGCCACCCGGGTTGATAGCATCAACTCCTCGTGGTGGCAGTTACAGGGCAGTGGGGCACTGGCCTTCGAGAGCCAGAGGGAGAGTCACAGTGGTTTACCATGTCCAGGATATCGTTGGGGGCAGCCTGACAATTGGGACAGTGGCATCGACTTATAATAGCGACTCTGTAAATAAACAGTTTAAAAGGAATGATCTGTGTTCACATTGAGGTACTCTACCATCAGATAGAGGGGCACCCAAAGCAGCTGGAGGCAGAGCCTTGGACCGTTGCATCCGGTGGGCGGGTGACCTATGGTTACATCTTGAGGTTCATATTAGTGGTCATGAACAAGAATGAATTCCTTCTCCCCTTCCTTCTGGCATTGCTTCTTAGACCGGACACCATCATTGGCAAGAGTAAAACACAGAAATCCTTGCAGCAAACACAAATAGAACAATATACAGGGGGACCAAAGAACAATCGCACATCAAGTGAGCAATGAGACCTGCAGGATGATCCCCAGCTGCCTGACATCACTGGGGCACAGATACTGGACGCCATAGAAAGGTTGTCAACGACATTAGAAAACAAATTGACTCTGTCGATTGAGGTGAACCTCCTGCACACTGATCTCCACAAAGTTAACTATCCCTTACTGGCTGCAGCGCAGTCAGTTCAGGCCCTCCCAGCTGGAATGAAGGCAATAAGGGCCATAGTCCTCTTTCTGCCTGACTCATCACACCACCTTCACATTAGAGTAGAAGATGCAGAGGGGATATTCCATCATAATAATCTTAGATTTCACAAATTGTTCGCGCGCATCCGAGATGGCCGCGTGACCACAGGGCTCCCGAGACCCTCGCCGCCTCCCGCATCTATCCTGAATCATATCCTGATTACGAAGATGGGTTATTGAAGACGCAACCCAGCTGATATACTAGCTGCTTTCGGAAATTGATTTGGACTTCGGGATCCTACGCTACGATGCTTTGAACTTTTGCGGCCTATCCCGTGGAGTCACCCGGGGCTCGAGTTGTTAATGTGCCCAGGCAGTAATTCAACAACAACGGCCGGCGGGGTCCCGACCACACCCTCGGGTTGACTTTCGGTTTCGTTTTTGGGTCACTAGCATTGTTTTACCTCGAGACCGGCTTGGGGCGCAGCTAGACCCCGTGATTTCCTTATATACTGAGGACAACGCGTGTGTGGCTGCTGCGATATACCAGCTGTAATCTGCCTTTGAAGACTCCGTGGGTGAATTGTGAGGAGCCGTTTTTACCAGGTCTCAAGCGCCCCTTCGGGGCACACTGCCCACCATGACGAGCAAGCCCGATAGCGAGAAACGAAGAGCCAAGACCATTCACCGGGGAGGTGCTACTCAAACGAATGTCATGGATCGTTATACCCAACCCAAGGGGTCCCCCGGTGGTGCAACTAGGGTCCGGGAAGAGGCAGGCGAAGACCCTGCCGCGTTGGCTGATTTAACACTGCAGGATGTCATGGGCGCCATTGCCAGTATTAAGACTTCCATCGGCCAACAATACGAGGCTCTTGCCCTGAAGCTCGACACCGTGGCCATTGATGTCAATTTAATCAGAATGGACTTATCAAAGACTAATGAGAGTCAAATCCCTAGACTTGAAGACCTCCAGCCTCACGACAGATATGTCCGACTTACAGACAGAGGTTCACAATCTGAGATCCTCCAACGATCTTTTTGCTCGTCGGCTGGAGGATTTTGAAGGTCGGGCGAGACGCAATAATGTACGTATTATTGGGGTCCCTGAAAATTCTGGAGAAATGGCTGCTGATCTCCTTGTCGAAGACCTCATCCTCAACCACCTTGCCCCCAAGGGCCTGAGTAAATTCTTTGCGGTGGAACGTGCACATAGAGTGCCGGGAGGGAAGGCAAAGCCGGGTGTCCCTCCGCGGCCGATCATTGCCAGAAATTTTAATTTCAGGGACAGAGACGCCATCTTGCAAGCATCACGGGCGGACGGCCCAACGAAGTTCGAAAACACCACGGTGAACTTCTACCCGGACTTCACCCAATCCGTTCAGAAGCAAAGGATGGAGTTTCAGGGGGTGAAGCGGCGATTGAGAGACATGGATTTGAAGTATGCGATGCTTTTTCCGGCCCGTTTGCGCGTTGAATATGATGATCGGACGTTTTTCTTTGATCGCCCTGATGGGTTGAGTGACTGGCTAGATACATTGCCTACCCGGCGCGATCGCACGGAACATTCTGGTGGAGCTGAAGGTGGCCTGTCAGATCAAGAATGAACAGTGGATCCCGGATTCCGAACATTGTGTACAACAGATAACTGTGGTTTGCTGACTTTTATGATTGCGTGCTTTGAGGCGGACACCCGGGGGTGGCGGGGGAGAATGGGACCCTTTCCTCCTCTGGGTTTCTTTTTGTAGATTAGTTTTATGGTAGGGCGACAGGCACACTACAAGTTGGGGTGGCTTTCGAGTCTAACGCAGGGGTGCAGGGTGGGGGGAGTTATACTGGGGTTCTGTTGGGGGGAGGGAGGGAGTGTATTGGGTGTGTTCCGTTCTTTCTCAAGGCAACGTATTGTTTTACTTCTGGATCTGGGTGTTGTGTTCACTACGGGGTGGGAATTCATCTGTTTCGGGGATGGGGGGTAGGGGGCTGAAAATACTGTCTTGGAATGTTAACGGGTTGGGGGATCGGATAAAACGGGGGGTAGTGTTACAACTGTTGAGACGCCTCTCCCCTGATGTAGTGTTATTGCAAGAGACCCACTTGATTGGAAAGACTTGTCACGCTATGAACCGGCGAGGGTATCGTCTCGCTGCACATTCTGGGTTCACTACAGGTTCTAGGGGAGTGGGTATTCTTATTAGGAACTCTCTCCCCCTGGAGATAGACGACATAATCCTTGACGACAGGGGGCGTTATGCCGCCCTCACTGGTAGGTGGGAGGGGAAAACTGTCTCGCTGATTTCTGTATATGTCCCACCTGGTTTACAGACCACTACCTTTGCAGATCTGGGACGTGTAGTTCTGGGGAATCCGGATGGTATCCTGATACTGGGTGGAGATTTCAATTCTGTTGTCTCCGGTAGGGAAGACCGCTACCCCGCCAGAGATCTTATGAGGGCACAGTCTTGGCTGAGTGGTTTCTTGGAGACACTGGGACTGATAGACTGTTGGAGATTGATGCATCCAGGACAGGCGCAGTACACTTTCCACTCGGGTGCACATGGTAGTCTCTCCAGATTGGACTATGTTTTGATGCCGGCTACCCAGGCCTCATCAGTTGGGGAGGTCAGGCATCTGGCTCGGGGCATCTCGGACCACTCCCCTCTGTGGCTTCAGATAGATGTGAGTATAGGTGCTGAGGGACGGGTGGCCCCGATTAATCCTTGGTATCTCCGTAACCCCAAAATCCGTGCTGAGCTGGTCAAGTCTCTGGATCTGTATTTTGCTGAGAATGTCGGGTCTGTGTCCTCTCCTGTTTCATTGTGGGAGGCATTTAAGACGGTCATCCGTGGGCAGGCACTGTCGTTAATTGTGGGCGCCAATGATGAGGCAGTGGTCCGCCTCGAGACTGAGATTGCTGAGCTGGAAAGCGATTTGGAGCGGGGTGTTACTCGTGATAAGATTCATGTACTCAGTCTCAAACAACTTGATTATTGGGCCCTGGTGACAGACGCTGCTAAAATTATGAGTAGAGAGCAGCAGGGACGATTGTATGATGTGGGGGACAAGGCTGGGAAACTGATTGCGTGGTTGGACAGAAAGGAGAGGGCGGGTCGTGTGGTTCCAGTGATTGAGAGACCTGATGGTGTGCGAGTAAATGACCCTGTTGACATTGTTGAGTGCTTTGCTGAACATTTTCGGGATGTGTATTCCCCAGTGTCTGACAGACCTGAGGAAGACTCTCATCTGCTGCTGCGTGATATTGCATTGCCTTGTCTGTCGAATTCAGATAGGGAATTGATGGATGCGGCGCTCTCAGTTGACGAGGTGGCTCTCGCTATCCGCTCTGTCCGCTCCAGGAGAGCTATGGGCCCTAATGGTCTTCCCATTGAGCTTTACAAGTTGCGCCATGACGCGATGGCACCGTATCTTCGTGATATGTTCTTAGAATCGCGGGACATTGGCTCCCTTCCTCGTGATCAGCGTCTTGCGACCATCGTGGTGATTCATAAGGAAGGGAAACCACGGGATCGCTGTGCGTCTTACAGGCCCATCTCGCTCCTAAATGCTGAGCCTAAGATCCTTGCAAAGTTGCTGGCAAACCGCTTGATAAAGGTAATCAGTGACTTGATTCATCCGGATTAATCTGGGTTCAGTCGCAACACAGCACTGAACTTGCGGCGCTTGCATGGTGTTCTCGCGAGAGCGGCGTCACTGTGTGAGCCGGCCAACTTGGCTTCCTTGGACGCTACGATGGCCTTTGATACAGTGGAATGGCCGTACCTCTGGGCTGCTCTTGCGAAGTTTGGTTTTGGCCCTGGCTTCATTGGTTGGGTGAAACTTCTGTATGCGGAACCATTGGCACAGATTGTGGTTAACGGTCGGGTCTCTCAGCCCTTTGTTCTTGGGAGAGGTATGCGGCAGGGATGCCCGTTGTCTCCGCTTCTCTTTGCCCTCGCCTTGGAACCTCTTGCTGCCTGGTTACGGTGGGAGCCATCGTTGAGGGGCATACAATGGACTCCGGAATTTGAGGATCGCATATCGCTCTATGCAGATGACATTTTGTTGTACCTCACGTCGCCTCAAAAGTCGCTGAAAGTATTGTTTGATGTGCCCAATTAGTTCGGAAGAAACTCCGGCCTAGTAATTAACTGGACCAAGTCTTGCATCTATGTGCTCACAGGTGGCGGCGTGACCCCATCCCCCTTCCGCCCCCCTCCCCTCCCTGCCGCGCGGGTGTCCGATCCAGGTGACGCAGATGGGTTTTAAGTATCTGGGAGTCTTTATAACATTGGACCCCGCGGTTCGCTTCGATCGTAATCTGCTTCCTCCGCTCCAACGTTTACGATCTGACGTGGTGGGCTGGTGTAAGTTGCCGTTATCCCCTCTCGGGCGAGCAGCTCTTTTTAAAATGATGTCCTTGCCGCTGTTTTTATACGCGCTCCAGAACACGTTAGACGTAATTCCGGCAAGTTATTTCCAGGAGGTGGAGAATCTGCAGAGGCAGTTGATATGGGACGGGCGTTCGCGTATCGCTCTTCCCAAGCTAACGCTTCCCTGGTACGACGGCGGTATCGCACTTCCGGATATCAGGCGATATTATTGGGCCTCAGCTGGGAGCGATCAATCATGGGATGTATGGTCCTGCTTTGAATCCTGCGTTCGAGATGGATAAATGGCTGCTACCGGGTGGTGATTATAACAGGGCGCTCTACTCTGGACCTGCTCGAGCGAAGCTCTCGGGTCCCACTAAGATAGCGGTACGAGTGTGGCACTGTGCGACTGCGGCCATGGGATGGAGGGATCGACTGACTAGTGCGACTCCGCTCTATGCGTCTGCAAGATTAGGTTGCCTGTGGAAGACGAAAGGATTTGAGAAATGGGATATGATTGGTATTTGTAGAGTGGGCGACCTCTGGGTCAAGGGCAGGATAAAGACGTTTGAAGAGCTGAAATAGAATATAAGCTAAGTGATAGGGAATTCTTCCGCTATGCACAGATTCACCACGCGCTGAGTTCGGTTTTTCCCGACGGTAGTGACATTCCGGAATCCTCCCCTCTTGAAGATCTTGTGCTAGATGGCTATGTGCCCGATAGCACCATTTCTTTGATATACAAGAAATTGATCAACGATCGCTCTAACCTGCTGGCGCACCTAAGGGAGGTCTGGACCAGAGATGGTATAGAGTTGGATGACTGGCAGTCGGCGATATCCTCACCTAAGGAGGTCGCGATTCCGGCCCGTCTCCGCCTTGTTCAGCTTAAGATCCTAGATCGGATTTATGTTACCGGCCCTCGCTTGATTCATATGGGTTATTCGATAGATGGTTTGTGTAAGCGTGGCTGTGGTCTACTTGGTACCTTTCTTCATATAATTTGGGAGTTTCCGGAGGTGGTGATATTCTGGAATCGAGTGCATGCTGTGATGGAGGAGGTCACGGGTGTCGCGATGTTGCCTGAAGCTAGGCGTTGTTTGTTGAATGTATGGGAGCCGAATGATTATGATGCGTCACAAATGCGGTGGGCGACCGTTGGAAATATGATCGCTAAGAGAGACATCGCGCAGCTGTGGGGTTCCCAGAGGCCCCCCACGGTCGTGCAATGGAAGGAGAGCATGGATTGGTGCATGTTTAGGGAGAAGACGGTGTATGTGGCGCGAGGCAGACCTAAGAAATGAGGTAAACTTTGGGGCCAATGGAACTCCTACCGAGGAGAAATATGCACACCTCCCCTAACAGAGATACCTGATTTTCCTCATTCCCCCTGACCCGACATTCCTAGTACTGTTTAGCTTTTATGTTTTTTGACTTTGGTTTCTCCCCGGCCCCCCCCTATGTAGACTGCCTCCTGTGTTATACTGTAATGCATTTTCCTTCCTCCTTGAGCACACACCCGACTGTATTGTTTTATTGCCTTGTTTGTTTCTTGTTTTTTATTAACAATAAAAAGAGTTAAAAAAAAAAAATAATCTTAGATTTGTGGGCTTCCCGGATCACTCTGAGGCAAAGTCCAGGGAACAATTTCTAGAACATTCGGTCAGGACTGTCCTGTATCCGAAGGGCCTCTCCACATTCTTCTTTCTGGAGCAAGCTCCTCTAAACTCCTATCCACAAACTATCATAGTCCGAATTCATACCAACTCATATAGTATAGATATAATCCTGCAGCTCCCATGTAAAAATGGCAACCAGAAATAAGGGGATAAAATCATTAGAATCTTCCCTGACTATACATAAACGGTACAAAAACGTTGAAATTAATTTGATGCTGTAAAACAAAAGTTGCAAGTTATGGGACTTAAATATATGTTGCTCTTACCAGACACGTTGTGGGTACTCCACGATGGAGGGTCATATTTCTTCGCAGTCCCTGCAGAGGTTTGGGTCTCGAAATGGGTAATGTGCGGCAAGAAAGTCTAGGGGGCCTTCACAAGCTGAAGGCCTGAGGACCAGAAAGTGGACCGGCCAACAAATGACCATGCAGGACGATGGAACAAAACGAATGGAGACCCCAATGGCACCGGGACATGAGGACGGGTCGGACCTTGATGGCTGTCCGTCGGACAGAACTGCACACAGTGATCCGCTTCAGAAGCATATTGAATGGGATAATCTTGAGTTTGATGGAGAGTGGACATGTTACTGCTGGACCTTTTTTTGAGACCTTGATGCCTGATTCCTCAACCTGCCATAAAATAAGTTTATTTATACCATTGTGACCCGTACTGTTATACTGGGGAGCAGTGGCAGGGGATGCATATGCATAATGCAAAATTGATTGGGTCGTTGATCGAGTAGAGATACTGGGGGGTCTTACTGTTATGTTGTAGCAATGTCTAGGGATGCGAAAAGGGTAGATTATGGCTGGAGTTGGGGCTCACAATCTAATTCTCAATCTATTTAATGTCTCTTATAGTCCTGTTTTTTGTTTCCTTGTCTAGGATAGTTGTAGGTTTCTACACCCATTAAGTTGTACATCGACAGGCGGGTGGACCTCTGGGGCTACAACCATGTTTCAACCCAATGGTATTAGCTGTTAATCTTTCCCCCATAGTTAAATGTTTAGATGTGTATTTAGCTGTCCTTTTTCTGCACCTGTTTTTAAAAAAACTTTTTTTTACAGGTTCAGTGTTGAACCAAATGGGGAAACTCAAATGAGGATGGTTTAGTATGTAAAGTGGGGGAGGGGTGATTAGTGGGGGTCAGAAGTTCTTGTTAATTAAAATGTTTACAATGCGATCATTGATATATGCAGATTGCAGTGACTGGATGTCCTTTAGTGCATTCCTAATGTCTCAACTGAGACCTTTGATAAGACAGATTCTCCCACACCTACTGACTGAAGGGGCAATAGGCCCATTTATACACAACAGTCACACCAGGAACAGCTAGGATTGCCACCTGGGTATATACGGGGATAAATGATCACATTAAATGATGTAGAGTGCTTTCCTATGACAAAAGACATGCCATTAGAATTCGTTTTTTTACAGCAAACATTTAACAGACACAAAGGTGAAGAAAGTACATAAGAAATGGAGAGGACAGATGTATTCAACTACATGCTCTTTTTATACCAGGAGAATGTCACTGTGGTTAGTAGCATTGGGGGTCCCCTTTCTACATTGTACAAAGCAAATGTTGAGGGCCGCTTTGTGCTGGTCTACAGGTTGCTTGACGGGGCATAAATGTCTTGTTAATGTTTATGCATTAATTTGTAGGTGACGGATGTGTTTAAAGCCCTATATCCATATACCGATCGTGTGCGAGGAGGGGAATTTTAATTGTACCATAGGTGGTATATTAGACCAAGCCATGACACTGCCTTGAGAGGTGATGGATAAAATAAAGTGTGTAGATAATTGCCAAAAACTGCAGTTGAATTTGCATGTCATTCATTGACTCCTGATACTTTCAGCAGACTGGATCGTGTGTTGATGACAAGATATGGCTGTCAATGTGAATACTGCTGTGTACCAGTAAAGACTCCTTTCTGATCCTGCGTAGTTCATTGTTGATTACACTCTTACACTTGTGAGTCCTCTAGTCCCTCTGTGGTGTCTTCATTCAGAGGTGCTACAGAGCATGATTTTTCATACTGAACGGGAGGTTATTTTTTTTTTATAAATCTTTTTATTATTATAACACAAGAGGAGAAATATACATATCAGATGTCATCAATGAATACAACACAGCTGTGGACGGGCAAGTGAAGTGAAGAAATACCGTACAGTCAGAATCAGCAAAGAAATCAACGCCAGCGTAAAGCAGAAGCAAAACAATGAGATAGCAATGACCGCAGGCACCCCCCCACAGCGCCCGCCCACCAGGAGTACAGGATATATGAGGCAGACATATGACACCCAGATACGTTTAGGCAAAAAACAGGAGAATACGCCACATCTCTTGTGAAGAAAGGAAAAGGGAAATAGAATGGTCATAGAAAATAACAAAGGAAAAATAAAAAAATAAAACCACAACCCCCCACCCTACACCCCTGCAGATGGCTATGACCTAACCCCACTAGCAGCGTGCCTGTCGCCCCCTAAACTACGCCCCAAGGAAGGGAAAAAGTTGGAGGAGGAGAATGTTGCAAAACTATACGAGCTCCCGGACTCCCATCCCCCCGCCAAAAGCAGACACCCCCCACTGTAGTATTAAGCAAAGTTCAGCAGATCAAAAGACAGTCCGTAGGGGAGCCGCAATCAGAAAAAGGACCATCCCGCCCGACCCCCGGCACCGCAGAGGCAGCAAATCCCCTCCTGAGCATATCAGACTAATAATCAGACAATCAGATTCACATCTGGCCCTCGCTCCCACAGATACCACCCAGCAAAGACAAAAGAAACAGTGCATCAAAGTCCAATCAAGTTCAGCCCAAACCCTCGCGATCCATCACGATGACCCCGTCCAGTACAAATAGGTCGCTGCGTTTCTCCACGCAGGCTCTGTCCAGCCGAACCGCCATCCCAACAAGATTAACAGAAAATAGTAGAGTGTCAAGATCAATTTGATAGGAGGGAAAGCAGGATAGACGGGCACAGAGTCCAAAAGTCAAAGCAAATCCACTGCCCTCCAGCGAAAAATCAGCAAAGCGGTTTTGAGCACTCACAAAAAGAGGCAAAGGTGTAGGCCGACAGATGTTGGAGAAGTCACAATGGCTCACAAAGATAGTCACGTCCATCTCGGGCGGGGTCGACATAGGGCTAAAGAAACGTCCAGTTCTTTCGGGCTCGATAGCCGCCATCTTAGGGTCACAGTAGATGTCCGTGTTGATATCCTGCACAGGGTCCTCGGTAACAATCCAGGCGTTATCCGCGGAAGAAGTGTCTCGGCTCTCCAGGAACAAAGGGCCGGAGTCCGGTCCCAAGCCTATATGATCAGCAATCATGATCATCTCCTGGAAGGTGGCGGTGAATCGTGTGTGGATCTCCAAAATGGCGGCCATTACAGTGCGTAGCGACGGCGTAGTTTCAGCCCGCTCCATCGCCCCTCAATGAGCGACCGGGCGGGTGTCCGAACCTCGGAGGTCAACTTCTCCGGGGCACAGGGCAGAGGCAATGTAGAAACCACCATTAATACGTCCTAAGCACAATAGCAGTACCGTCGCCGCCCACGAGGAACCGAGCCCAGAAAACCCCGGGAGCTCAACGGGGCCTCCGGGCAGCGGAACCCCGAACAAATAGTCGGTACAATAGGCCACCGTAGGTGCTGGGTAGAGCTGTCACCAAACCACCATCCATAACGGGAGAGGAAAAACGCCACTTCTGGAGACCGGAGCCGCCCAACTCGTGAATGTTTTCCCGCACCTGAGGGAACAGTCTCCACACACAACACGGGAGAGGTACGGATCTAGCAGACCTACCTTACCCTTGGGGTACCATTATCCGAAGTACGGAGTAACCCAGAGTGGCACTGAATGCGACGGTCCTGAAGAAGACCGGAGTGACCTTATAGGCACACACAGAGCGGTCGAAAGATGTTGACTCTGGCAGTGGTAGGAGGGAAGCTTTGAGGTTCCTAATTATCTCTTTGAGGCTTTTTCCCATCCTCACTTTTCAGTTGTGGTCACTTGGTGTTTGCACAGCTTTCACCAATATTTGTGTTACGTGTCGTCTATATCCACTTGTCCCGATTGTATGTCTTGTTAAGAGAAATTTATTATTTTTTTCCCCCTCCCTAATGCTCCGCTCTGTGTGTGGTTACACCAGGGCGTATTGTAAGCAGGCCCTATGATGAAGCATGTCACATACCTCGGTATGTGAGTGAGGGCAGTTTTTCCAAATAGAGCGATTTGCCTCATTGGGGCCTTCTCTATTTGTATATCTTGTTTATGTTATCCACTCTATACACCCCCTTTGTGCATATATATAAGCTGGGGTCCACAGGTATGAGTAGGAGGCTTTCAGAGGGGTGCTCAGTTCACTAAGAAACTGGGAATTACAACATTGGCTCAGGGTTAGGGTTGGCTGATCAAGAAAAGAGGGTGTCACACTTGCAGAAAAAGGTGCTGGCAAATGCTGGTGTCAAGACACAGTTGTTTCAGGCTCAAAAATGACTTCGCAAACGGTGGTGGTGAAAGAGTATAGACAGACATTACATAGAGAGTGGGGGAGGGGGACAAGTTGGAAAGACTTATGTCTTCTTTACTGAAGGAGAGACCCCTCACTCAAATTCTGTTTTACTACAATCTGATTGGAATATAGTCTCAAATCAAGAGGGCCTTTTAAAATTACAACATTTGGACAGGTGTGTAGGCGTCCATGAAGGCAAGATAGTACCAATCTAGAGGAATTTCTAAATACAGGGCGACTCCCGAGTCTCACAGGTAAGCAGCTGGAGATTCTAGATGTAGATATCACCAGGGAGGAAATCGAGAGGAGATGCCACGATATCAAGCATCGGGGCTAGAAGGGTTTCCCTCTGAGCTCTAGCTAGCACCAATGCAACCACTTGCAAATACATTGTTTGAGGTCATTCTGGAGTCCAAACATTTGGCCAGCCTTCCGGGATTCAGGAGGGAGGTAGTGATGGTAGCGGAACCCGGGAGGAACCCTGCTAAACCAGGGGTTGTATTGACCCCTCTCTATAACACCTAATCCGAAATCTTTGCTAAGGTACTAACTAATGGTCTGCGGCAAGTAACAGTCACACTGATAAAGGAGGACCAGTGTGGGAAAAAGATGTCCAAGAGTGGGCGACTGCGGAAGAGATTAGAATGAAAATGGTCAGGAAGGATAATGGAGTGGTTGAAGATTTACGTTATTGGTCTGCACTGATTAATGCATAGATGGGAAAGGGAATTCAGAGAATCAGCAAAGCAATGGTTTGTTCTCTGTAAATTGTATACTGCTGATAAGACTTGCAATGATAGTCATGGATTGTTTAAAGCATGTTGCTGCAGTATGTGTATATTTGTCCTTTTATGAAAAATGACAAATACTGTTGAGGAAAAAAGATTACATCCAAAGCACTTTACAAACAAAGGCAGTAATGTTTCCTTTCGCTCAAACAATTCAGTGTAGTTTATAACCTGATGTGAAGAAAGAGAGAGCTTTAATCCAAAGGCTATCTCTCCTCCACTGCCCTCCACTCACTACCCTACTTTCCTATCAAATGTGAAGGTACAGCGAATTTCAAATTCCTGTTCAGGCCTCCTGAAAACCATAGGCTCAGTCTGAAATCAGTACGTGTCAAGGCTGCGTAAAAAAGTGGTAACCTACAGCCTAAACAGGTAGGGTTGGCAAGTATTCACCAAAGCATCTACCTTTTCTGTGTCTAAGGTAAGGTATGGACTCTTTTCTTCCCCTGGATTGTTGCTTCATTTTACTGGCTGAAACAGTTCCTTGTATTTCCTGTTCCTCAATTACTTATTGATCTTATTTGCCTCTCTTAGTCACATTGCTTCAGGAGCATCAAAAACAATTATTATGTGTCTGTTTTATGTCAGCAATCCCAAGTCCCTAACTGCCACCTGGATGCCCTTCGTATCCAAGTGTCTGAAGCCAAAAATTGGCATGACCAACCCTTTAGGCCCCTGATGCATAATAGGGCAATGGGATTAAAACTACCTTTAAATCACTCGTACATAATAGGGCATGGCAGTTTAGAGACCAACAGCCTTTTCTGTACTGCTGAGAGTATAAGGTCATTTTAAAAGTAGCTGTGTTGCAGCACTGCTATTAAATTTAAATTGTGCCCAAACTCGACTTTGGTGGTAGGTAGGTGCAATTAAAAAGTGATAAACTACAAAATGTTGGTATTTGAGGTACCCCCAGGGTCTCCCCTATGGGTCCCAGGGGCGTGGGGTGTAATGTAATTATAAAGAGGATCCTTATAAAATGTTTTATATGCCTTGTTGATAGAGAAATTGCACATTTCACTTCCCACATTGTAGTAAAGTGCCTCCCAAGGTAGGGGTGTGGCCAAAATGGCAGCAGAGTAACCACTCAGCACTGGAGCTCCGCCGGGTGAGGTCTTAATTAGCAGGAAATCTGGCCTTCAGGGGAAAGTAATAACCTCACCGACTCCGGTGGAGAGAGGCTGCTGCGGCCACAAATGCAGCTTGGAGCTCTGGATACGAGAGGGCGCCTGGTAAGACGATTTCAAGCAGTGGTGGGAGCCCTTTGGAGGTGTATGGAAGGTGCACGCAACCCCTGGAGCAGAGCAGGGGCCGGGAGGTGGCGACCTACCTCTGCTGAAGTCAGCGAGCCTCCGACGGTGTGACGTTTAGTCCTGGCTGCGTGGTGTCAGTCGAGACCCCGTAGAAGAGGCCATCCCGTTGCGGGCCGGGTGGAAGGAGAGTAGAGGGGGGTCATAGCCAGACGGAGGACTGTGGCTGGAGCTGGGTGGGATCCCTGGACCTTGCGGTGTTCTGAGCAGGGCTGCTGCTCCCGGTCGATGTGCACCAGGGAGTGGCGAAGTGGAGCAGTGGCCGCGATAGCAGCAGCTTGTATCTGAAGGCACAAGATGGTGGCTCGCAACCCAGCCCAGGGGAGGCTGGGGCTGACAATACGGAGCGGGACCTCCTTGACCTCATAGGCGGACACGAGATTGGAGCACAACACAAGTGTGCGGGTAAAAGGTTACTGGGACCACCTTGGGGCTGGTAAGTGGAGCACACCGGTCTTGTTGAAAGGGCCGGATTGCAATGAGGACCCTGCATGGAGGGGCAACAGACACTGGGCAGCTGAGGCCGTGCACAGCAAGGGGGTGGAGCTACACCTAGCCATAATTAGAGGTGAGACGGCCCGGTGATTAGAGGTGACACCAACCAGATCTAGCTAACCCGGGTCACGGCACACTGCCAGATAGAGTGCTTGGCTGGAGAACAAGGGACAAGGCGGAACTTGAAAGTGGTTTGACTGTTTGGCCACAGACCATAGATACTAGTGGCCAATATACCTCTTTCAGTGGGCTAAGGAACTCGGAACTGAAGACGTTCCCGGACTCCCCTGCTTCTCCACCTGTGCCCCCTCTCTCTCCACCCTCACCCACAGATAGTCTCGAGTCGGACAAAAAAGGATGGCTCCATTAAGGACATGCTGGAAAAGCCGGACATCAACAGAGCTGAAGCACGCACTGACTCTCCCTCTACAACCACAAATAAAACAGCCCCTAATACAGACATGGACAACTCGGAGAAACACTCCAGTTCTTAGAGCAACTGTTTGGCACCCTGCAGGATGACTTCGTAACCCTACGACAAGAGGTGGCCACCGACATTAGAACCCTCAAAACGACCTGACAGAAATAAGAGATTGGGTGGTTCGAACGAACAGGGGACGCCCGAGAGGGAGAATTGTAGGAGCATGCTCGAGAGCTCATGGAACTGAAAGAGAGGCATGAGGAGCTGTGCTACCACCTGGAAGATTTGGAAAACAGGTCCCAGGGCTCCAATATCCGAATTAAGGGGGTTCCGCCTCAGGCGATTGCCGGTGAATTGGAGGAGTTGGTGTAGCTTTTTAAACAGGTGGCTCCTGAACTGCGTGACAGACATCCTCATGGATCATACCCACAGGGCAGGACGCCCAGCGACCGGGCCGGGGCGACCACTAGACATTCTCACATGTCTCTACTCCTACGGAGAAAGTTCATGGCGGTGACACGAGGCACCACAGTAATAGCTTTCGAAGGAATGCAAGTGGGCATCTGCCAGGATCTCTCCCCAATGACACTCCAATGGCGTAAAGTGCTGTGGCAAGCCACTGTCATCCTGAGGGACAAGGGAATTCGTTCTAGATGGGGCCACCCTTTCTGGCCGATCTTCTTCTGGAATCAAGAAACACATACAGTACGCACATTAGAGGAGGCGAGATTGGTCTTGGGCCCAGAGTTGTCTTTCGGATGCTGAATTTCAGAACACACAAAAGTCACAAAAGGCGCAAGCTGGGAGCAGAACGAGACGCCGGCGGTGAACACTGAAGGAACTTGTGATGAAACGTCAGAGACTGAAAGCACTGAAGAAAGGGAATCACTCCTAAGGCAACTTCAGCAACGTGAAGACTGGACCGAGAGCGGGTTGTCGTAGGCCTGGGGAGAACCGGCCTTAGGATCCCCCATGCAGCTGAGATGGACTAAAGGCTAGACTAGAGTCTTAGAGATGTGCAGACCTTGTCCGGTGGAGACCCCCCTCCTTTTTCTCCAAACATAGAGTAGGCTAGATGCCAGGTTCATGATCCACCTTAGTTGGTGATATTTTTTCCTTATTATGGGAACTCAGTTTGATGTTTGGTTGGTTCGTTCCTATATCTTTTACTGTGATTTTTCATTCTTTCTTTGTCTTTCTAATTGAGGAAACAGTAGATACACCCATGGGGGATGAGATACAAATGTGCAATGCTGGCCCATAGGTGTGTTCATCGGATAAAGTGGCGGAGCACCTGTCAGCAGGGCCTCTACCCCCCCAGATGCATTCCCCTTCCGTGTTATTTGGTACCTTGGCGGGAGGGCAGGGCCGCATAACCCATTCAGACTGGTGTACCAAGCCTTCGCAAGAGTGGGTGGGAGGACCCCTCTTCCCCTGCCATTAAACGTTTTGATGGGATGGTGCTGCGCTTCGAACCCTGGTGTGCTGGTCCTCTCTCTCTTGCCAGACAGCCCTGTTTCCTTTTCTATATACTGTCCCTCTGGCTGCTTACATGTTTTTAGTGGCCTGGTTGCGCTCACAGCCTTGCACGCAGAACATTTACACACAACACGGTAACACCCTCTTAAGATATGGAGCCTCAATGTCCGAGGCCTTAACGCACCCACGAAATGGATAGCCCTTCTCACTTTCCCCAAAGAGTCGAAATCTGATGTATGCCTTTTACAAGAAGCGCACTAATGACGCGCAGACTGGCGACGCCTGAGATCACGATGGTTCAATCGACAATACTTCTCGTCCACATTGGGGAAGCGGGCAGGAGTGGCCATCCTATTTGCAACACATTTCTCTGGGAGGGTCCTCTCTGTACAATCTGAAAATCCCAGGCAGATTGTTGTCCCTGGGGGTAGAAGCCGGGAGCCGCACCTACACTTAGGGCTCCATATATGCCCCAAATGACTCACAAGAGACCTTTACGACGCAGGCCGTGGGCGAGGTTCTGGCTTCCCCAGATGAGGACTTAGTTGTAGGTGGGGATTACAACATATTGCATGACCCTCTAATGGCTAGATCTGCCTCGAGGACACGTAGATCAGGGGGCGCTTTCGGTCGCTATGCTGAGCTGACTGGCGGAGGTCGGATTGGTAGATGTGTGGCGCCAGCATAACCCAGCGGCAACAGAATATACCTTTTTCTCCGCTGTGCACCAGATCTAGGAGTGCTTAGATCTCTTCCTAACTTCTCCCCTCATATCTCAACCTACGGTGGCAATAGGGGCTGCAGCACTGTCTTACCACTCCCCCTCACCCCCGTTAGGCTCTCATTGACGCTGCCTCGGAGCCCTGTCCCGCAGAGGCAGTGACGATTGAATAACAGGCTTCTCTTGCACGAACGCAAGGTAGGGCAGATTCAGAAATCCATCCAGGATTTCCTGGAATTAAACGACGACGGTACGACACCCATCACACTGGTATGGAACACGCTCAAAGCAGTCCTCCAAGGGCAGCTCTTGGCTATTTTGCCTAAATTAAACAAAGAAAGGAAGGCTAAACGAGAGGCCTTAGAAGGCACGGTTAAAGAAGTAGAAGAAGTGCATCAACATACTGGTGCTGCCCAAACGAGACCGCTTATTCTGGCATGGAAACAATTAAAGGCGCTAGACATAGACCAGGCCGAATATGCCTTGGCGCGCACAACACAGACCTATTACGAAGGGGGGAATAAGGCGGGCCGACTATTAGCACACAAACTGCGTTCCCAGGTGGAACAGCGCAGAGTGGTGGACATTGAGAATTCGGAGGGGAAGGGATTGTCGACGGACGACCTCAAAGCGGGTGAATTTGAGCAATTCTACACTACCCTCTATACAGCGGAGACGCTGGATGAAGTGGCGGCTGGAAATTATGTGGCCGGAGCCCCCGTGACCCAGCTATTAATGCTGGAGGCGTCCAGGATGGACGTCGATATCAACCCGGACGAAATTTCTCCGGCTATCTGGAGCCTACCCTCAGGCAAGGCCCCTGGTGAAGATGGCTGTAGCCCTAAACTTTATAAACATTTGCATTGGATCTTACTCACTTCTTACTCACCATTACAATTTGTTTAGCGAGATAGGTAGTCTTACTTATACTGTGCAAATGGCCTCCATTATAGTCCTCTCAGAGCCAAACAAGGACCCCAAGAGATGTGCATCGTATAGGGCCATCTCTGCTAAACTTGACCTGAAAATATTTACTAGTATACTGGTGGCGCATTTGGCACCGTATATGCAAGGCCTCAGAGACCCGGAACAGTCAGGGTTCATCCCGGAGAGTAGCTGTACAGATGGAACCAAGAGACTCTGCCATATCCCGGACAAATCACACGACACACACACACACAGACTATGGTCCTGTCGGATGCATAAAAAGCTTTTGATAGGGTACACTGGCCATATTTGCAAGCGGTACTCACTAGATTTGGTCTTGGGGAAAGGTTTCATTGTTGGGTCCGTTGCAACTATACTCTTCCAGAGGCCAGGGTCAGGGTAAATGGAATATCATCCCACCCCTTTGGAATTTCCCAAGGACAAGACATGGATGCCCCTGTCCCCCTTATTATTTGCTCTTTATATGGAGCCATTTGCGGAGCGTATCCGCCAACACACTGGCATTACAGGACTTCACATGTGTGATAGGGAACACAAAATCTCGCTGTACACGGACAACATCATACTGATTCTGGTGCAACCCCCCTACCCCCCTCATACAGAAAATTACAGCTTTCGGTCAGGTTTCAGGCCTTAAAATCAACCTACAGAAAGCACAAGCTCTTAGCCTGACAATTCCCAGAGCTGACTGATCGCAATTGGAGAGCATGTTCCCTTTTGAATTGGCTCCTGAAGGGCTGGCATACCTGGGCATACGGATCCTCCCTACACCTGAACGCACAGCAAAAGAAAATTGTGCTGCTTTACTCACTATGACCAGATCTGAACTATTACACTGGAAAGCATACACATTATCCTGGCTGGGTAGCTTAGCAGTGGTTATAATGACACTAATTCCCCTGATTTTATGTCATGCAAACACTCCCTCTACAACCCGCCACCACGGTGATATCTAAATTACAGCACCTTATAAGCGACTTCATATGGGGTGGGAAGAGAGCGCGCATGGCCTGAAGCCAGATCTACCTGAAACAGAAAGACAGAGGACTGAGTATTGCCCTTCTAGAAAGATATTACCAGGCGGTTTAACGCCGATACATTATATGGTATAGAACGGCGTCAGAAAAGGATTGGTGCTTTATGGACCGCTTGGTCGCCGGGATTCATGTATGCACGGTGCCATGGCTCCCAAAGAAAATCCGACCTATTGGCATGTACATTTCATCAGTAACTTTGGCAACCATGGGAGCTTGGGACAAGATGCAAGGGAAAAGACTTCTCTCCACTCCACCATCCCCTGTGACTCCCTTTATAGGGCATCCGGAAATTCCCCCTGCTGAAACCAGGGAGTGTTCTATTAAGTGGCAAGAAACTAATTGTAAAAGGATAGGGGACCTTTTTGATGAGGAGGGAGTGATGGACTTTGCTATGTTGCGTGCCAACTACGTCTGACACCCAATGGCAATACATTGCTCTAAGACACTGGGTCACACAGCCCCACATGGCAGTCGCTAATTTGAAAAAGTGTTTATTACCCGGCAATCAGATAAAAAACTGCTCTCAGATATATATTCCTTCCTCACTGCACTTCAACAACAAATTAAATCACCAGTGCAGCGTAGGTGGGAGAATGAGTATGAACGGAAAGTTTCGGCCTTTGAGTGGTAAGACATAATACCCAGAGCTCTGGCGTCCTCGTGTAGTACAGTGGGCAAAGAAATGTTTCTCAAAATTGCCCACTACTGGTAATATACTCCTGTGAGGATTGCAAAATGGAGAGTGGGAGGGGACACACAGTGCTGGAGACAGTGCTGGCAGGAGGGCACCTTGACACACTTACTATGGGACTGGCCAAAAATCCAACAATTTTGGTCTGCAGTCCTATCAGATATAGATACTGTTTATGAAACCGAGCTGCCCAGGTTCCCAAGCTAATTCTTATTGGGCCTCCCCAATGCCCTGACCTTCCCCCTACGATCCTGTCGTGGAAGAGTTATTGCTTTGTGTTCGAATTGGAGGTCTCTAGTTGGCAGGGGTAGGTACCACTGTCCAAATAGGGACCCTTGCTTCTAGTCAGGGTAAGGAGGAAACCCTCTAAGATAACCCCTGCTCACCCTCTAGGTAGCTTGGCACGAGCAGTCAGGGCTAACCAAAGGCAATGTGTAAAGTATTTGTACCAACACTCACAGTAACACAGTGAAAACACCACAAACTGACTCCACAACAGTTTAGAAAAATAAAGGTATTTAATCTACACCACACAAGACCAAAACGACAAAAATCCAACATACACAGTTCAAGAATATGGTTGCATAAGAGTTCTTAATCTTAGCGATAACTTTATCCACAGTTGTGTCACATTTTAGCCACAGTACCTTTGTTAGCGATAAAAAGTTCCAAGCACAGAAGCTGTAGCGGTGAAAATCAAGCGATGCGTTGCTCCTGAGACCCTGGGGAGGCGTTAGCGACAGCCCCGCTGCAGCAGCGGGCGTGTTGCGACGAATCCAGTCTGTATGGGGAGGAAGGCCACTTGTATGGATTCCGGTGCGTAGGTTCTGTAGTAAGTTTTCTCCCGCAAAGGCACGATGCGACGATTTTCGGGTGTTGCGACGATCTCCGGGGCGACGATGCGCGGTCCAGCGGCGATCTTTCTCTCGCAGCTCCTCGTTGCGGTGGCTCTGCGACGATTCTCGCAGCGACGTGATGCGATGGTTTCACCCAGCAGCAGCAGGCTCTGCGACGATGTTCGCAGCGGCGGAAATCTTCCCGCTAACGGAGGATACGGCGTCTGGGCAGCGCGGCAGGCGCTGCGACGATCTTGATCTTCGTAGCGGCGGGAATTTTCACGCTCGGCCGGGTTTGCGATAGATTTCTGTAGCACAGTCTTTAAAGGCGTGATTTCCAGCTCCCCTCCACAGGTACAACTTCCAGAGGCGCCACACATGGGCCAAGCACTCCAGGAAGGACAGATCTCTCTCCGCAGAGCTCAAGGAAGCTGGGGGTGAAGTCCTTTTGTTCCTGGGACTTCAAAAACAGGGAGCCAGCTCTTCTCAGGCCCTTGGAGATTCCTTCCTGTATTCGGCTGTTTGCCAGGTGCCATTTTCACCCGTTGCGGCTCCCGTTGATGTTGCAACTCTTACTTGTACTTGCCATTATTAGGTTGTTTTTAGGCTCCCTTCGTTGGCTGAGCTAAATTGTATTCAACATAACTTGTTTTCCTTCGTGGTAACACTTAAGACTAGGGACGGTACCATTGAGGGTTTGATTCACAAAAGGCCTCCGCATAGCAGTTTCTCATTGCGGAGGTCCCGCCACGAGTGTGGCCCCCAAATGCCCCCCTACCCCCTCACTACGGCGGAGTAAATCGGGCCTTCAGTATTTGTATAGATTACACGTCAAACTGATTTGTCTTTATGCTTAAATATAGGTGTACTCATTGTAGAATTCTATAGCTCTCTTCACTACCAAAGACAGATGACCGGCGGAGTTTACACACCAAGATTATAAACTAACTCCAGGTTTCAAGTGGAAGCACTTAGAAGTCGGATCGACTTGAAAAAGTAGTAGAAAGACATTAATTCAATTTACCACTTCACTGGAAAAGAGAAAAAAAGACAACGTTTAGCAGTTGGAAGAAGAAGAAATGTTCCACTGACCGTGTTAATGGCGGTAGTACTGTAAGCAAAGCAGTGCTTTAATACCAGACAAATGTCCGCCTCCCCCACGGACATAGACAGCCTGCCTTGCCCAATTATGCTTCCTTGCTGCATTTTCCTGCCTTTCTTTCAATGTATAGGTGGCCATTTTGGCTACCAAAAAGTGAAATCTGATCTCTGAGTCCGATGGATAATATCTCTGCTTCTTTCTCCGCAGGCTTTGGAAGTGATCAGGCAGTTGAAAGAGACCATGAAGATCGAGCGGGCTCACATGAGGCTGCGTTTCATCCTCCCCGCCAAAGACGGGAAGAGGCTGAAAGAAAAGCTGAAACCACTCATTGCGGTCCTGGAGAGCGAGGATTTCGATCAAGAGCTAGAAATTGTAAGTCTATTTTCGAAATTAGGATCTCTGATCACCTGAAAAACTGACATGTCTGTGCAAAAATTAAAACGAGAACACTGTATAATTGGCGGTGTTACAAACAAGAACAGATTAGCACACTCAATGTAACCCACGTGATACAGGCAACAATATAAATGTACGGCGGGGGCCCAAACTACAAATCCGCTCAGGTATGTTTCCTTGTTACATGTTTCAGCATTGTGTGAACCTTCCTCAGGGTGGTATCACTGCAAAATGTTGGTGTTAGTGGGAATGTGATGCATCATATTTAATGAGCTTTATTGAACACATAAAGTTTATAAAACTTCAGCCTAAATATAACAAGTTAGATGTAGTCAACATACAAATTAGAAATGTACAATAAAACCTAGTAGAAAGCTGTTACCATTTTAGGAATCATATAGGAATGGGAAGGGGGAGAGAGAGAAGAAAGAGGAAAAAAAATATATACTTTGCATAATTGCAATAATCAAATAACAATAACACTCTATAAAACAAGATTGGTATAATTAGCAAATTTGTATCTGAATAATACTCTACCAAATGTTAAAAAAGAGAAAAGAGGACAAAGAAGAAGAAATCATGGAGGTTGAACATTTTCAGAAAGATTACGGGAAACTTTAGTAATTGAAATCATATTCAAATAAATAGTTAACGGCAACCAAAATACATCTCTATTTACATGTGGGTTGCAATGGGGGACAAAAGCAATATCCAATCTATGATAGTGGCATACAGTATTCCACCAAGACTTAGTTGAGAGTTTGTTTGAACACTTCCAGTTCATTGTACTCTGTTGAAATGCTAAGGCTAACTTCAGATCAAACAACCCTTTTTCATGAGATAATACGCTTAGGGATTCCGATAAGCTTCCCATAAAGAGAGGAGCATTTGATCTTGGAATATGTATCTTAAAAATAGTTAAAAGGCGAGACCAAATTTGTAGCCAAAAAGAAGCTACTGAGGGTCATGAAAATAGGAGATGTGATAGGTCGGCCGAGGGATAATCACCAGACCAACAATTCTTATTATTAGTGTGTGCAAAATTAGCTTTAGATATGGGAGTGAAATACAATTATCCGAATATATCGAGTCACACAGACTGCTAGATGACACCCAGTTCGGTTTCCGGAAATATCATGGGACCGAGACGGCCCTCATTAAAGCATCTGATGATGTCAGATCAATAAGAGATCAGGGCGGGACAGCAGTCTTGGTATTGCTGGACCTTTCGGCGGCTTTCGACACGGTCGACCACAGTATTTTGGTCGACCGTGTCGAAAAGATGGGCATCTCCTCTACGGCAAGAAATCTCCTCGCCTCCTTTCTGCTTGATAGAACTCAGGCTGTCACTCTTGGACCTTATCAATCTGCCAAGTTGACACAGCCGTGTGGGGTACCTCAAGGCTCATCCCTGAGTCCGACACTATTTAATATCTATGTGTCGGACCTTGCCAATGTCATCAAGGCACATAGGATGAGCCTAACCTCCTACGCGGATGATACACAACTGGTTATGGCCATAAAAGGTGACGGAGGGGAGGTTGCCCAACGCTTTCAAAAAGGATTGATAGGGATAGGAGAGTGGATGGCCGTAAATTGCCTGAAACTCAACTCAGAAAAAACTGAGGTGATGATTTTCGGACAACTTTCACCGGACTGGCCCTCCTCTTGGTGGCCCCAAACGTTTGGTGCCCCTCCTAAACCAGTGACTAAAGTCAGAAATTTGGGAGTTATTTTTGACGACCGTCTAAATTTCATGGATCATGCAAACAAAGTGGCTTCCACAGCCCACTACAAACTGCGCATGATTCGGAAAATAAGCCCTTACCTCCCAACGACTGCTATTAAAACACTGGTGAGTTCTTTGGTCTTTTCATCACTGGACTATTGTAACGGGCTCTTCCTAAATACCCAAGTCAGAGTCATAAAAAAAATGCAGACGATACAAAATGCGGCAGCTCGCATGCTCTTTGGTATCCCAAAGTTTGCACCTATATCAGACGCAATTACAAGACTCCACTGGTTGACGATTCAGAATAGAATCAGATTCAAATCACAGTGTATAGTGTATAAGGCACTTAATAGGCAAGGCCCGCAATTCTTAACAGACCAGTTGTGTCCATACCAACCATCTCGTCATCTTCGATCCTCCAACAGTAACCAATTGGCGGTTCCTCGCACTAAGACAGTCGCCTGGGGAGATCGCCGATTTGTGGTAGCAGCCTCCAAACTGTGGAACACTCTGCCGCAGGACATAAGAATATGTCCCACTTTGCTTCAATTTCGTAAGAAATTGAAAACATGGTTGTTCACTAAATAAGTTTCTTTTTATGGGGCATATGGTTAGAGCATTGATTTTAAGCATTACCTGTAGTTTGCAAATTAATCAGCGCCAAGACACCTTCGGGTATATGTTGCGCTTTATAAATGTCAATAAATAAATAAATAAACAATCTATGATATAGAAAAAAAATAGATTGAGTGGTGGATGCAGATCTCGAAATTCTTAACGATCTAGCCCAGATCTTGTTTCATGTATCAGTGCTCAACTCGCAGTCCAAATCTGTCTTCCAAGCGAGTTCCATCTTAGTCTTAGAACGCTCCAGATCAGTGGAGTATAAGAATTTGGAGATTAAGGAAGCTTTTGGAAGTCACAACATGATTTTAAGAAGTGGATCTTGTGATGCCAAGGAATCTTCGGAAGGAAGGGAACAGGACACACTCAGAATCGCTTACATAAATATAGAAAATGTGTACAAAAACGAGCGAGGACATTTATAAGTGTCTTGAAATTGAGGAAAAGAACAAGGAGATATGCCGTCAAACATGTCTGTAATTCAGATAATACCTTTAGTTCTCCATGAAGACCAAAACAGAGGTCTGTTATTCATGGTAATGAGACGGTTATACCAAAGAGGAGAGTGTAGTAAAGTATTTCTGTATATTAGTTTTGGTTGGTAGTGAAGTCTTAACAGCGATCAAGTGTCTTTAAACAGTGGAAAAGAAGTGGGAATAGAATGTGATGCATTTTAATAGATTTTTTGTTGCGCATATTCCAGGATACACTTTCATACTGATGCCTTCTCATACATGTCAATAAGCATATTTTCAGGTCATCAGCTGATTTTTAAGATGTGATAAAATGTGTTTCTTTCTCTCTCTAAGTATTTATTACCGATATTCCTTTCTATTTTCACATCTTTTCTTAAAACTATGTGCCGCCGTCATTTTCCATGTATGTATATGCTTTGGCCTTGCAGTCTATTGTCCGAGGCTTCTTTTGTTGTTGCCTGAATGGTACATTATTGAATAATAATAATAATACCAGCATTTGTAAAGCGAGCAGCTACCTCGGGCGAGGTGTCCCGGCACTGGGGGCTGTCAGGAAGATTAAGCGAGCTATTGCCCAGAGTCACAAGGTGCTGGGCTAAACTGGCGCCGGGGATCGAACCTAAGCCGCCAGGGTCCAGAGTCAGCCACCCTGGCTGCTGCACCACCCCTCTAACACAACTGAAGCACCAGAAGAAATTACACTCCGTTTGTCAGCTCTGCAGGATCTTTGGTCCACCTGGGCTTCAAAGAAAGCTTTGTAGTGAGCAGTGCTGGAAGTGGAAAACAATAACTGCTGGAGCTCTAAAAGGGGGACACTCCTGAGGTGGGATCAAAGGGGGTAGAGTCAGGCAAGGAAGAGTCAGAAGGAATGCATCCAGTGGTAGGCACCCTAATATCTGCAAGGACATCTTTCAGAAGTAAAACTAAAATTTGAAAAGCTCCAACCTTCCCATTAAAATTTCGATTTTTACATATGTTTTGTTTGTGAATTATATAAAATAGTTTATAATTTGTGTATTTGTTTGATGTATACTTGGGGGTTTTTTTATCATAAAAATTGCTTACGCTCCAGTAGTGATTGAGTCGGGGGTCCACTTAAGTCAAAAGGTTAGGAGCCGCAGTCCTAGATTGTACCAGAGGTGGATAGATCAGCTGGCCAGATGTGCCACAATTGTTCATCAAAAGAGCTGGTGGGTGGTGCCCATGTCGGAGATCTAGGAGCAGTGTTATAGTGAGAGCATCACTTGTAGGAGAGAGAAACCCCGCCACCTCCACGACCTTGCCATCTTTCGAGTCTGTGCGAAGGAGAGCCACTCGATTCAACGGTTTGCAGCCAGTTCATCACTCAAGCAGCACAGGGGGTTCATGCACCAGGAGCTAGGGGATTTGCAGTTTGGTAGTGGTGATACAATGTCAAGCCGGTGCAGTGAGATAGAGGCTGAGGAGCTCTGCACTCCTCCACCCTGCTCAGATGCCTCTCATCAAGTGACAAACAAGTTTTATGCTTTTGTGGAATAATCAGTTAAACATTGTCAACATCATTTGAGGAAGCAAATAGATACACATGGAAAAAGAGTGCCAACATATTCTCTGCCAAGCTGCTGGTCGTCTTATATGAAAAGATCTATGTTTTTAATGATCCTTGGTTCAGGGCTGAATATGCTTAATGCCTACTTGGGGGAATGTCTACTCTGCTTCAGTAACTGTATATTACTAGTTTGAACATTTGCCTTAAAATCCTTATTTCACAACTCCACTGTATTTAGGCTGATGAGGACATCAGGAAGTTGTCCAAAAAATTAGATGGCCATATTTTACTAGGTTGATAAGAGACATTGCTATTTTTGATACATAATTTTATCATACCTTTTTCAGCTGTCAGGTTCAGCTGCCTCTCTCCTTTGTATGCGTATTGGAGATAAACTACTGGTTACATTTTGAAATTTTCTGTGCTACATTTAACCTGTTTTTTAATATTCCAGTGGGTTGTTGGGAGCAAGGTTCGCTGGGGTTTGTGACATTTCAATATGTTTTGTGAGTGTGTATGGGTCCTAGTGGCAGTGCATGATTGGCCTCGTTTTATGAACACCCGGGTTGGATTACATGTATGTTGTCCCTGGCGCCATGATTCTACTAGGAGTGACCACGCACTTTGTAAATAAATTATTGTGAGTAGATGGGAAGAAAGAGAAGCTGCACGTACGGTTCTGGGATTTCTATGAGAAGGGATGGTGGATGGTACTCGTGGGGGTAGAGGCGGTGCTTGCTGTCTTTATTTTAATATTAGCATGTCCCTTGCTCTATGAACACCAGTAAGGTTAGAAGGGAGCACATGTGTTGGTGCCATTAGAGAAAAAAAAAGCTTACTTGGAGATCTTTCTATTGGCACAGCTTGGGCTTGGTATGTTACATATTTTGTTATTCCACATTTTCTAGAGTTATTTTCTAAATAATACTGAAATCAGTAACTTTCCGATGTATATAAGGAGATGGAAGATCCAAAAGGGTGCCTGCTATCAGTAGATGACATACTCTCTAGAGGTCTTTTTATCTTGGTGAACTCACAGGGCCCCAATCCTTCGGCTCCAAATTCTTACCAACGTTCTTTGCTCATCATCATGCTGTAATCATATGGGATCATATGGGACAACAATTGCAATGTAGTGCTTTACCCTATGGTTGATAAAACAAATGGTTGACCAGGACTCTGCCTTCTCCCTACCTTTATCTCCCCTCTGCCCATGAATGCCTCCGTCGTGGTTCTTGAATTGAACAAATGGTTTATGTCCCCAGGAATGCAGAGGTCAGTCCCAATTTGCTCAGCACTACCAAATTTGGAACATGGGGCCACTTGCTTCCTACTCTTTTGAGCTAGTGAGACTCATGCAATGAGCCTGGCATCAGATAGTACGCAGAATAAAACTAGTTCAGCTATTTTCACTAGAGGTGCTATTTGGCTGCGTAAGCTTCCACGTTTGATCACCATCATGGTGAATTGAATTAGGATGACTATAAAGAAACCTTCACTGAATTCCCACTGACGTTCAAGCTCCCCCCCACCATGATTGTGTATCTTTAGGACCATGAATAAGACCAAAGTACCTAAAGTGAAAACCAGACAACAACACTATGTAGAATGTAAAATTGCTTGTTAAATCAGACTTCATGATGGGATGTGGCGTCAAATAAGGGCAATAATAATTGCACAATGTGTGCTTAAGAGGCCAAAATATGCCGAAGCTGGTTTTGAGTTGCTTGTGTTTCTGTTCAGAGGGAGCCTCACCTGGCATTTTGGGCGGACAGTCCTTGTTGGAGCAGAATCACGACTGATTTCCACATGGTTGGTTCCTGTCTTAGGTGGCAAGGTGGACTGGAGAACGATAGACTGGAATGCGGCCCAGATTGATTTATAGGGTCCGAGATTAATTCAAGCATTCCTTCCATCTCTTTTTTGTGTACCTCAGACCGGACATGAATTGTAGCCTTTCACTTCCAGAGCCTGGTATAGTCACTCTTGCTGTAATTGAAGCCCTGGCAAAGCATGAGTTCTTGTGTAATCAAAGCATGGTAGTATCAGATCTCTTAAGTCATGAGTGCATTGCTGTACATTGCATCCTTGCAAGACCCCAAATGGGACTAAGGAATGTTTTACAAGAAAAGTAGATTTCTGTACCAACTCGTTCCATGGACCAGTAAATGTTAACACCTGTCACACTGCGTCCACCATTTTGGGCGTTTTAATACCTCATTGCTATTGGTAAAGTTATTCAAAATAGTGGTTTTCAAAGTGATCTTGGTATTACTATTAAATCTCACTTGTTCGTAGACTCAGTGTGGCCTGGTTCCATAGATTGTATTTGGGAAACAAAAGTGTAATGGCTGCTCTGAAGTACTAGAATGTGTGCCTGGGATTTAACCAGATCTATTTACGCTGACACCTACAAACTTCTTGTATGTATGTATGTATTGGTAGTTGTATAGCGCAAACCAAGCTAGGAAGCAACGAAGTGCTATACCTTACATAGGGGTGGGAGGCAATCTACAACATCGTGTACATTAAATAGAGATTACACAAATACAAATCACACTTTTTAGACGCAAGTAGATTAAGTTGTTTGCCCAGAATCACATGATTTTGATCAAGCCTGGAATTCGAACCTGGGCCCCCAGGTTCCAAGGGTGGCAACTCTAACCACTAGGCCACATCTTCTCCCTTCCTCAGGTACTCTTTCAAGATATGCTTGTCTGACCCTAATGTTAGTGTTATATCTGTTACGGAATGCATGCACTTTCACTTTAGAGGATATCTCTGCGCTGTAAGGATATGTTTAATAACAAAATAACACATGTCTTCAGAATGTGAACTGTGTCTAGGTGCCTTATTGCCATTCTGCATCGTTATAATAATCTTGATTTATCTGACTTTGCTTTTTTGACCAACCCTCAATAGGTCTGCCTGGTGGATCCTGGTTGCTTCAGAGAAATTGATGAGCTGATACGATGCGAGACCAAAGGAAAAGGCACCTTGGAAGTGCTAAACTTGAAAGATGTGGAAGAAGGCGATGAGAAACTTGAATAACTCTACCTAAATAATTGAGTTCTTAATGCTATAAAACATCAAATGTGTGTGTGTAGCTACTTTTCTGCATTCTGTTCTTGCATATCCCCAAAATAGTGGATTTCTAAAAAATACAGTTCCCTAAAGGATGTGTGTTTGAATCCTTATCAAGGAATGATTGTAAAGGTGGAATGTTTATATTCAAGATGAGTGATGGTTTGCACAAACTGTAAAAATGTAAATATAGTGGTGGACTCCAAATGTTAAAGTGCCTGTACATAATATTATGTTTACTTATTTAACTATTAACCTAAGATTTAGTGCAGGCTTTCTACCACTTTCAAAATCTCACATGCCTTTTTCTGATTCCCTCATCCTTGGAAAATAGACCTGTTAAGAATATAGCAGTGGTTTTAATTAAAAAAAATTAAGGTAATGGCAGACTTGCATAGAAAAGATAATGATGCTTTTAAAACACATTTTTCTTGGATGTCTTATTGAAGAACTGAGTTTGCCAGTTAGTCATTCAACAGTGTGTCACTTGGCAAATGTATGTTTTGGGCCACATTATTTACATATTGGCAGAATTAAACCATGAATTTGGATTCCCTCAGTGCTGTTCTACTTGCAGTATTTGTAGTTACAATTTACCCCCCACCCCCTTTAAACCTCAGACTTTGTTTTTATTTTGAACCCAACAGTGATTTGCTGGTTTTGGCAAAGAGCATAAGGGTTTCCACTACGTATCATTTTTTGGGAATTTTTTGCCTGGCCATGTTGGTCCATGTGGGTACATCCTTTGAGGAAACAAAAGCTTCTCAGGTTCTGAGAATTCACCGGTGAAAGGCGATGAATGCTTTTCTCCTTTCTAAAGCTGTTTATAAAATAATCTGTGGTTTGATTGCCCATCGTGCTGTAATTGGCATTCGTTCAATCTTCAGACGTCTAGATTTTGTCTTTTTCTCCTCCAATTTCTTTTAACAAATCCATTGCATATGCATCCTTACTGGTGCATTGAGAATTATAGCAACATTGAGATGGCTCACGGAGTACTTCCTGTCGTGAAGAATTATTTTCTGGTTTCTAGTAAAAATGAGTTTAAGATAATTTTGTTAAAACGTCCTACAAATGGAGATGCCCACGTTCTCTGCAAATCTGCTGGTAAGCCATCAGTCTTCAGATCCGGTTCTTTTATTGTATCGGCCCTGTCAAAGCCCACAGTCTGCCCACCTCTGCTCATTCTACTGGGAACTCACATGAGACCTCTGCATTGATACCACCAACTCGCTCTCTGGGTTTGTGGAATACACATCCATGCCTTTCCTAGGAGAGGAAACACCTTTCTCCGTGGAATCAGTCTGCATTCCATTAAAGCCAAAGCAGTAGCTTCATGTTTCAAAAAATATTTTTTATTGAAAATAAAGAATCGCATTACAGGTCAGAACATAATGTGTCAAAGGTTGATCAAATCTGCATTTTTTTAAGAGAACAGTGCAATCCTCACTTGCAACATTAAACTAATCCACTACAAGGTAAGAGTACTAGTTGCAACTTTAAAAACGACAGCAAAATATTTTCTCTATTTCACCTAAAGAGTCAGTGTTATTGCAGAGTGAAAAACTCAATGAAATGCTTCCTTAATAAATAAACCCCTAAAGGCAAGGTTGATAAAAGAAAATACATAAAAGTGACAATATATTTCTTTATCGATCCAGAACTCAAATACATTAAAATAAAAAGCAAAAAAGGGAAAAATTAAGATATGTTAAATATTTAAATGCCAGTTGGCAAAAACGGAGACATGGAAGGCCAACGAATGACCAAACACAAACATTTACAGGTTGTTTTATTCAGTTTTAACTCCGCAGGTCAGCCATCTTTCTTTCCACTTGCAAGTTCTGCATAATTCTGAGCGGGACCTCCTTTCATCAAATCCTACCCCTAGCAGAAGAAAAGTATCTATCTTTAGTCCTGCAGTTGACCAAAAAACAATATGAACAACAGTGCTTTTCAAAAACCCTTCTCCACTTCCTGTTTTTAGACCTGAAAACAGCAAAACGCTGTATAAAAAGCAACAACAACTGAGGAAATTCATGCATTTTAAAACATACTTATTAACATTGTTTTATGCTAATATATGTTAGGTAGCAATTATGTCAGTATTTGTGCATTTGTTGTTTTGTCAAAGCTATTGAGGCTTTATACCAATTTAGCAGACTGGTGTGTATATCCATTTTATTATGTGCATCCTAGATTGCCCAACAAACCAGTGACCTGAAAATGCTAGATTTTATGAAAAAGCCCAACTCCATAATAATTTGTTTGAAATCTGCTCAAACGTTCATATGTTAATAGACCTTGGTACAGCTCAGTGAATGTTTGTAGTTTCTGTTACCTTTTTTTGTCCGACTTAAATAGCACTGATCAAACTTGAGGTAAGTTACTATGTTGCACTGCACAGTATTTAATGGGGAGTGGCCTGGATTGCATTTAAAAATTTCAGAACTGTAGACGTTGTCCAGTTGTATTGTAATATAGCAGTTCTGAACTCATATAATTATTTTTATTAAAATACTCATCACAAAAACATACCGTCTTGTTGAATGTTTTAATATTTCAAAAGTATGGCACGTTTTAAGTATTCTTGCATGCATCAAATAGTCTGGTGTGGCTTTATTAACAAAACAAGCATTGGCAACACCTAAACGAGCTATTGACTTTGTCAGTGTTTTTATCCATGTTGCACAGCAGTGCTGGCTGTGTCATATTACTTTTTTTGTCGCCGCTGTCTGCATCTTGGATGGAGGGCTTGCTACAGGGAGGGTGTGAGGCAAATATGGAGTTATAATGTGGCCATCGGTGTCCACCTCAATTGTTTTTGGTTTGTTTGTTATGGTGGGTTGAAGTAACGTTGCCAACAGAAGGAGGGCAGTAAAGGGTAAGCAACAACATGGACAACAAGTTGGGGCAAGCAACAACACAGACAGCAGTGGGGCAAGGAATAACATGGACAGCAACAACACTGAGTGCGTTTTTGTATTGGGAGGCCATGAAGCTTCTTTAGGTGTGGGGAGATGTGGGTGCGACAAAGTAGGTTGAGGATCAGTTGTGCTGCGTTTGGGATGGTTTGGAGGCTGTTCAGGAGCGGTTTGATTCTTGCGTGAAGTGCGTTGTTGTAGTCCAGTCTGCTGGTAATCAGAGCTCGTGTGACTGTTTTTGTTGTATTTTCTGGTACCGACGTAACAATTTTTTGCAGCACCCTTCGGATGTGGAAACAGGATGATGTCACTGTGTTTTCTTGGGCTTTCATGTCGAGCTTGTCATTTAGGATGATTCCTAAGTTTCTGGTGTGGATAGGTGTGTAGCCGAGGTTTGCCAGCTACCAGGTAAAGTTCCATGCCGAGGTTTTCCTTTTGAAGATCACCACTTCGGTTTTGTCTGAGATGAGCTTGTGGCAGTTGGACTTCATCCAGGTGGTGAAGTTGTTTTTTGCCGCAGTGGAACTTGTCTGACAGGGGGCGTATCAGTTGGGTGTTGTCAGCTTAGGACATCTTGATGCCATGTAATCTCATGAGGTCGGTAGTGGAGTCATGTAGATGTTGAATTTGTTCTGACTGAGAGATGATCCTTGGGGCACTCCGCAGGTGAGGTTCTTGGCTTCCGACGTTTAGGGTGGCATACTGACTTTTTGGATTCTTTCTGCGAGGAAGGAGTAGATCCAATTGAGGCTGGGTCCTTGGATGCCTATTCCATGTAGTCTTCTGATCAGCATGGAGTGAGAGACTGTCAAAGACCACTGAGAGGTCAAGTAGGATGAGGGCCTCTATTTCTCCTTGTCGTGGATCATCCTGATGTCAGTAGCGACGATGAAGGCAGTCCTGGTGTTGTGATCAGGCCTGAAGCCTGATTGCGTGGTGTCTAGGAGTTGACTCGCATCGAGTTAGTAGGCAAGTTGCTTGTTGATGGCTTTCTCCATGACCTTTTCTGGGTAGGATAGTAAGGAAAAATCGCTCTTTTTTTTTTGCTATTTGGGTGGAGTGTGGTGTAATTGTGTTTAGAAGTGCATTGGCTGCTATGTGTTCCCAGGTCTCCGCAAACGTCGCTCTGGTGATGGTGTTCAGAATACAGGTGAGTCCTACGCTGAATGGAGAGGTGCTTTAGTTGTAGATGTGTTGGGGGCTAGAGTAGGTGGATGGTCCCCATGATTTTTGTTGTTTCGTCCATGGTGATTGTTTCCCATGTAGTCCGGTTTAAGTCAAGGTAATTTTTAGATAAGCTGGATGGTGAGGCTGCAGGGGTTTGGTTGAGGGTTGAAATTGTTGTAGATGGCTTTGATCATGTTGCTGGAAAATTTGGAGATGTTATCACTTGGGGCTCGATTACGAGTTGACAGAGTGAGAGCGGTTTGCCATGCCACCGCCCGCACCCACACTACCAATTAGGGACGCCACCCACCAGATTACGAGTGACATGGTGGTGGCGTCATGTGGTCCTGCGTTGGTGCAGTAAAAAGGCTCAAATGTGAACTAAGCAATGGTAAGCAATTGGCAGCATTAAGATGCTGCACAGCAGCGGAACCGCCACTGCACGTTTCAGTATGGCATAGACTGTAAAGTCCATGCCGTGCTGGAACTTGGGGTGCATCCACACAGGGGTGCTCCCATGCATGCACCAACATACATGTGGTAAGGGAGGGGGGCCCTGTAGGGCCCCCTTTGTTTCCTGACCGCCAGCAGTTTTATGGAGTAAGAACCTCCATGAGACCTCTGGCAGTCAGGAAAGTCGTAATATGCATGGCTGTCTTGCGTTCGCCTCTCAGATAATACAGCTCCCACACGATGGCTCAACACTCGGCAAAGCAAAAGACTTTAACACAAAACAAACAACACCTTTAGAAAAGGGTTTTATTTTACAAAATGCAAGGACTCTCTCTTTTAGAATAAGGCTTGAGGTTTTATTTTACACAATGCTCTCTAACAGATTTCACAGATGCCAAATGCAGAACAGTACGTTTATTTGTTAATAAACAGATTTAATACTAAAAATATGAGAGAGAGAAAATAATAACATCAACAACATACTTGGTAAGTGTATCAGTTAAGTAATACCATGAACAAAGAAGGAGCAAATAATATGAGAAAAGACTCACTTTGGAGGTGCACCTCAACTCACACATCACAAAGAAAACACCTCAAATAATCAGAGCCACTGGCCAAACATCACAATAGCAATAACCAAAACTCAATACTTCACCTGTTGCAAACACTGCATCTTAGTTCACTCCTGACTGGGGGAATTAAACAGCCTGAGTTCAGAGCCTCAGCATCCAGGGTTCCATGCTCCAAAGTAGACGCGTCCGTCCCTGTTCGGATTCCAAACTCCTGGTTTCTAAGTCAACCACCCTCAGCTTTATAATCTCAAAACACACTAGAAGGTTCGGGAGAGACTGCCCCGCACGCCAGAAGAATCTTACCAGAACTGGCCTGCTTCCAAGCAAGCATTCCCATGGCAAGTAGGAGTTCCCACGTCCCCTTCTCCAAATCTCGGTACCTTAAACAATCTCTCACAAAAACATTCCTTGAACGTGATTAACCCAAACAACTTGCAAGCGTTGAAGCAAGGCAGTGTCCGAATTCATGAGGCCATTTCAAAGCCAAGAGTAAGAACTTCATAATTCTCATCAATGTACAACATAATGCACAATTGTGCACAACTGCTTATAGATTCACATAATTCATCTCTATAGCATCACATACTTCATCTCTCAATGTACAACACCAAGCATGTGTGCATCACTGCCCACAGCACTGCACTTCGAGACCAAAAAGTACATTCCACCACTCTCTCTCCTTCTCATGCTTTCAAATGCACATCCCCAACCTTCTGTTCTTGGCAAGGCTGTCCTACTCCATGACAGCTCCCACTGAAAGACTACAAGATTACAAGTAATAAACTTTTAAGAGAAACGGGCATATGCAGGACTTTGTACATTAAGGCTAGGATAAAATAACACACTAAAGTCAATTAAAATAAGGGTGTCAGACCACAAGAGTGCCTCTAGCACTACAGTGGCTGTGCCGCTTGTGAGCCCCTGTCGTATCACCGCCAGGGAATGCGCTTCCCTGGTGGTTGCGGCAGTTCGACCACTAAGGTTGTAATAAGGTAGTCAGACCGCCGATGCAGCGGTGACTTGACCACGGCGCCACCATGAGTTTGGCAGTCCATGGACCGCCAAACTCTTAATCAGGCCCATAGTTCTTTCAAGGTGGTGGAAGCTGGGGTGAGGAAGTCTTTTGATGATGGTGAAGATTTCTCTACAGCTATTGGAGCTGTTATCTGTGCACTCTACTAGGACTTTTTTCCTTGTTTCTCTGATCCACTGGTGGCAGCTTTTGAGTGCTGCTTTGTAAGTGTCCATGTCAGATTCTCTGGGGTAGGTTCTCCGTCTTCCCAGTTTGCAATGTTGTTTGGTTGAATGGAGTTCCTCAGTGTACCACCTAGCCTGGTTCCAGGTTCTTTTTTGGTTGTTGTGTTTTTGGGTGCCAGTGAAATGACGCTCTCTGTGATCTGCTCGTTGAGATGTTTGATGATGCTATTTAGGTCAGCCTTGGCATTGGGCTGCTTCATGTTGGGCTGGTTAGGTCGCTGGTGGGATTGGGGTGGTGTGGGACCAGTTAGACTCCAAGATGCTGCTCCTATTGTGTCTGTTGCAAAAAACACAGTTGATGGACAGAATGTAGAACAATGTCATACATTCACCCCAGTACAAGGATCTGGGCCTAAATCCATCGTTTTTTTGCACTCCACACCACCCTGGGTTAGACACTGGCTATATGCAAATCAGCTCTGACCCTGTGCCTCATGGGAACAGTCCAGTCCGAACTACCAAGCCATGTCTTTCCCAGACCGGAATCAAGCATCCAAGGACCGGTTTCTGGCTATCAGCCTTCATCAGCCTGGATAGCTTGACTCCAGTGGTGTGGAGAGCCTGGGACTCACGGTCGGTTTTTTTGCACTCCACACCACCCTGGGTTAGACACTGGCTATATGCAATCCTATTGTGTCTGGCCAGGCTGGTGATTTTGTGTTGTTTTTTTGGCAAGGGATGTTGATTTTGAAGTGGAGGATGGCCTGATCGAATCAGGTGAGAGGGGTGGTTGCGATGATTTTGATGTCATTGATATGGGGTGCCTTAACAAGAAGCAACCCAGCTGCAAAAGCACATGCAGTGGAGGAGCAGAAGTACTTTGGCCGTGCCCCAGAGGTCCCAAACACAAGAAAGGGAAGTGAAGCCGGCACGTGCTGACCAAAGAAAAGTAAGTAAATGAGTGATGAAGCCAACCCATGGTAAGCAATTGGCAGGCACTAAGCCCACTGTAAGCTGAAAAAATGTCTCACAAGCGACAATACTTGCACAGTCTCTGAAGAGATCTAAACATGGCTCAGTATTGGGGAATATCTAAATCCTCTTTTGTTTTGGGTCACCTGTTAAATATATTTGAAAATGATGCTGTAACTTTTGGGCCTTGGAAACCCATTCCACACATGAAATGTGTTCCATATCCTCTTGAGCACCAAAGAGGAATAGAAAAACCCAGGACCCTTGCACACTCTACCTTCCTTGCGTGTTCTAGCACCATAGTCCTGCACTCCACTCTTGCATAATTCCAGCTGAAAAGTCCTGCACCATAATCTCCTTATTGGAAGAGGACCTTCCTGCCCCCAGCAGCTTGACTACCAGATCTGTCACTTTATCCACCAGTCTTACCACTTGCTAGAACATCTTTTTTAGTGTGTCTCCACTGCAACAGTTTTCCTCCTATTTTTTTTAACTATATTCCACTTTTTAATGACATCAAGTGTTGACATAATCTTTTACTTACCACACATGATTTCATTTGCAGAGCCAGCTAAGACATCTTTCTCCATTAAGCCTTTGTTACTCTGGGTCTGAGGCTGGAAGAAATGATTCCATCTTGCGTGCTTTTCGGACATCTATGATGGTCAATCATCAATTACTGATAGCGAGACTTGGAGAAAGTGGGGTTACAGGAATTTTACTCAAATGGCTTGAGTCTTTCCTGGTAGATAGGTAATTCCAGGTCTTTTAGGACAAGTCAATCTATGAAAGGATGCCTTTGTGATGTGGGGCACCTTAGGTCTCCTCCCTGAGCCCCATGCTTTTTAATGTTTATTTGCACCCTGTGACGAGGTGGTCAAGCCCTTTGGGGTTAGGATCATCACGTCCGCTGACAACACTCAGCTGATTGTGTCCCTTAATCTTTTGGACAATACTAAGATCAATTTGGCCAACTGCTTGGAAAGTGTCTCAGCGTGGATGGAGGGTTCATTCCTAAAGCTGAATGCAGTTAAAACCGAGCTGATGCTTTTGGGCAAGACCACTAACCTTGACACCATTGACTCTGGCCTAAATGTTTAGGTGTTATGCCACCCCCCAAAGATCAAATAAAAAGTCTCTGGGTATGGGCATTTACATATGGTTGGACCACAATCTGAATTTTAGGGAACCGGCGCGTAGGGTGGCAGGTACCTGCTATGGCATCCTGAAAATGATCAGGAAAATTCTACCCCTTCTGCCCTTTAATGCTAGGAAACTGCTGGTGCAAGCCTTGATCCTTTCGCGGCTTGACTACGCCATGTGCTTTAACTAGGCTACCCTTCCTATACCAATAAAAAACTGCAAACGGTTCAAAATGTGCTGCACGACTTCTCATGCAGGCTCATATTCGAGAATCTACTAAGCCACATATCTCTCTGCACTGGCTGCCGGTGGCTGAAAGAATCCAGTTTAAGGCCTTGTGCATCGCTCATAAGTCTCTTTCGGCTAGGGCCCCACCGATTCTCTGATCTATCATCTCCCCTTACCTCCCAAAAAGATCACTGCGCTCTGAGAAGAAACATCTAGCAACCTTTCCCAGAGTAAACCGAGTCCGGAGTGGTGGCCGTCTATTTTCCTTCATCGCGGCTGAATGCTGGAATCAACTACCAGATCATATTCTGCTTGACGTCAACCATCTCTCATTCCGCAAACTTCTGAAGACTCTGTTGTTTCCTTGAATCTCCTGATATATCTCAGTTGAGGGCTTCGTCTCTAACGCTGGGAGGCCTTTGGTAGCCATGCGCTGTATAAGTGTGTATTCATTCATTCATTCACAAACTTTTACCAACCAGTTAGCAAGTCGGGGATCAATGGAAATGCTGTTATATTCAGCAAAACTAAATGTGAAAAACAAGGACCCCATAGAAATTAAAATATTTCAATACCTAGGATAGGGAAATGTGATTTGAGAGAAAAAACTTCCTAGGCAATTGTAGTTAATCAATACATGTGTAGAAACATAGTTCAGGGAAAAGTAGACAACAAGAATCATGTAGAAAAGTATTGCATATTTAATTATTAAAAAGAGCATAGAGTTAAAAATAACATTAATTATATGATGATCCAATGAGACCCACTCAATTCCGGGAACTTGCTGAGTGCTGCTATCCTGCCATGCATAGTCTCATTGATCTGTCCTTTAACACGGGCAGTGTTCCCACTGCTTAGAAGCAGGCGACTATTATTCCTATTCTTAAAAAACCTGCCCTTGACCCTACTAAACCAGAACACTATCGACCCATTTCCCTTCTCCCCTGGCCAGCCAAATTAGCAGAAGCTCATGCTAATTACATTTTATCATCCCATCTGCAGGAAGCTAAGATATTGGATTATTCCCAGAATGGGTTCCGTGCGGGCCACAGCACTGAAACTGCTCTCTTAGCTGTGGTGGAGCACATTAGGAAGTTGCTGGACCAGGGTCAGACGGCGGCACTGATCCTATTGGATCTTAGTGCCGCCTTCGATACGGTTTCCCACCAGATTCTTTTACATCGTCTGGTGGAGGCAGGAGTTGGAGAGGTAGCACTTGAGTGGTTCCGCTCCTTTCTTAAGGATCGCACCTTCAAAGTATCTACCCCACCCTTTGTCTCTGCTCCCCGCCCTATTCTTCAAGGTGTCCCCCAAGGATCGGCCCTTAGCCCTACCTTATTTAATTTATATGTTCAGCCGCTGGCGGAGGTAGCCCATAGTTTTGGTCTCTCCTTGGTGTCATACGCCGATGACACGCAGCTGGCGGTGGCACTCAATGGTGATTCCAACATGGACGCCCCCACCTTTCAGTCAGCTCTAAAAGCTGTGGCAGGCTGGATGGCGAACAACCGACTTCAACTTAATGCCTCTAAGACTGAGGTTATCATTTTTGGTAAGGATAGAGGGTTATGGGGAGATCAATGGTAGCCATCTGAACTAGGCCCTGTTCCCACTCCCGTGGTTGAAGTCAGAAACCTCGGGGTGTGGTTTGATGACAAACTTTCTTTCACTTCCCACACTAAACGTGTGGCTGGCACATGTTTTGGTACTCTGCAGTGTCTCCGACCTATTTTCAAGTTTTTTGATGCGGACACCAGACAGATTATAGTCCAAGCTCTGGTTCTTACCAGACTGGACTATGCCAGCTCTCTGTTTTTGGGCCTGAATCAGGCAGAGTTAACCCGCCTCCAGAGGGTCCAAAATGCGGCGGCCAGGATGCTGGTTGGCCTTCCGAAGTTCGTCTCTGCTCATCGAACTATCCAAGATCTCCATTGGCTACCTGTGGGGCAAAGAATTAAGTTTAAAGCTCTTTGCTTAACTTTAAAAATTCTTAAATTAGCTTCCCCTCCCATTCTTTCGCAGACTATCCTTCATTATGTCCCCTCTAGAGCCCTTAGATCCGCTGCATTAAATCTTGCCATTGTGCCACGCTTCAAAAAAGCTAGAATGGGTGGACGGTCTTTTTCAGTGCTGGCGGCAGCTCTCTGGAACTCTCTGCCTGCCCCTCTCCGTTCCATCCCTGACTTGCTCCCTTTTAGGAAGGCACTAAAAACCTTCCTATTTTCTACAGTTTAGTCCAATTTTTTCTGGGTCATCACTACTGTGTTGTGTTACACAATCTCCAAAGCGCCGGGACGCCACTTGGCTGCGGCATCTGTGCGCTATATAAAATAAAATAACATAACATATATTCCAAAGATAAATTTACTCATTTCATTACAATTCAATAAAATATACAGAATTGTATAAAGGTGGCAGTCTTTATCAATGATATCTAATAGATAAAGTTTCTACACATGTATTGATTAACTATAGTTGCCTAGGAAGTTTTTTCTCTCTAATATTCAGCAAAACTGCCACTCCCTTCTTCCTTTGTTTGCCACTTGTTCCCACCAGGTAGCCGGCAAAATCACAGTTCTAGTTATGCCAACAACCACCAGCTAAAATTGACAGATCTATTTACTCCCACTGGGCTAAGGCACCAGAAATCTGCAGCTAAGATCTCCTTGCACTCCCTCTCAATGCTGCATCAGAGCTCTCAAGGCATCCGAAAGATCAGGGTGGGCTGCCACTGACCACCACTCATAAAAGCCCTGAGAAGGGTGTTTTTTATGATGAATTTTTTAATTCATTTTTTTTTTTTATCAGCTGGTACCAAAAATGCCTATTTCTGGTACCAGCTCCTGCCTGGTCTAGGCTACATCAACACCCGTTGCTCAGGAAATTGCTGTGTTAAGCTCTACACAACTGATGAGGTGCAAAACTGGTCTCGGTTTGCTTCAGTTCTGGTTCAGGGAGAAAATGGCCTAGCAGTTCGGGCTGAACTGCTATTGGAGCAGAATAAAGATTATTTTTTTTTTTTTTTTTTGAAAAACCTTTATTGAGAGACACGTATAAGTACAAGCGCAGGCCTACAACCACAGGGGCCGGCCGCAAAATCAGGAGATGCACAAAGGAGCAACATCAATGTGTACGATAGAGTGTATACAGGATAGACGTGGAATAAAGTCGTTACACAGTCAGCGCCAGGATAAGAAAGGTTTCATTTTATGTTATATAGAGGAGGCAGCAACCATATCTACCAGGGCGTCATGCAACATATACAGAAAAAGAAGGGGGGGGCGGGAGGGATACAGCCCCCCACGCAATCAGATAACCACCATAGGGCGAGGCCCAGAGACATCCCACGCCCATCAAAGATTCAAAATTAAAGGACAAATCATAGCAAACAAATAAATCGGACGCCACATAGACAGCCCTCCCGCCCCGAAAAAGGAGAAAGTGCAGACACATACGAAACGAAGGAGCAAAAACAAAGGGACACAGCCCACCCCCTAGAAAAAGGCAAAAAGGGACCATAGAATAAAACAAACTAAAATAACAAACACCCCCCCCCACCCTACATCACTGTAATGGCTATGGCCTACCCCACTAGACAGCGTGCCTGTCGCCCAGAGTCACCCGAAATATAGAAGAAAGAGAAAGGGAATAATAACAAAGAAAGAAAGGAGAAAGAGAAAGAAGGAGAGAAAAAAGAAGGAAGAGAGAGGAGAGGAGCCGGCGATCGAAGTACAGAACACCACCCCCCCCGCAACAACGGATCACTAATCGAGGTCAAAAAGGATATTGAGAAAAGCCTACACAAGGATGGAGACAGGAACTGTCCAAATAATGAGGCCCGGAGATGCCATTTAACAAAACAAAGGTCCCGCAGGCAACCAGGCACGATCACCCCTGTCCACTTCTATGAAGAGTGGAGCTGCCAGACCCCGCCACGGCCAAGAAACAGCATGTTACAGTGGGTCCATACCATTCCGGAGAAGCAAGTGGGATCTCCGCGGAACACCGTCCCAGCCAACAAGAAGCAACCAGGAAAACTCGGCAGCAGTCAGAATGCAAAAGTACCTCAAAGATCCACGTGGCCAAGCACAATATCTGGGCTGTCCAGCACGAAGCAAAGAAATCAGGATGTAGGAAACACTGCAGCATCGGCATCGGGTCCACGTGATCCCATAGAATCGAACACCCAGCCGGAGATCCCAGCACAGCAGCTGGAGAAATTTCAACCATAACAACTCGGGGAGACGACACCGCGTCACAAAATGGCGGAGCCACCATGGCGGCGATCCGCAACTCCAAGTCCCGGCATTTCAAGGACAGGTCGATCCGCAGAGCAGCCAGGGCAAACAAGACGGCACTCCGAGTAGGGGCCGCCCGGGTCAAACGAGGTTCGAAGAGAGCAAATGTAGCAACGTCCCAGTCTCCAGGAGAAAGACACTCCGAGGGGCCATCCGCCATCTTGAGCACATCGCCCGTCGCCATTGTCGCAGCCGCCTCCAAGTCCACCAGGAGCACCGGAGGCCCCGGGACACACAGCCGATCCGCGGCGGATGGCACTCGGCGGAGAAAGGAGAGTCACCAGAAGAACGGGCGTGCTCCCCACAACACTCGGGGGAGCCCTGCACCGGATCCCAGGCGGGACAATCAACAGGAGTGGGCTTCTCACTCGAGGGGTGCCGGACAGCGCGGCTTCTCTTCTTCGGGCCGGCAGGCAATCGGGCATGCGGGGTGGCCCACCATCGGGGGTGGGTCCGCTCCGGCGCTTCCGGCTCGCGGCTCTCAGGCTCCCACAATCGGGTCTCTCCACCGGTTCCGGACCGCCGGCACTCCGAACACCTCCGGGCAGGCACAGCACTCGAGGCCCCGGCGTCAGGGCCGGGAAGGCCAGCAAGGCGACAAGGGCAGAACGCAGAAACCACTGCATGCCAGAGCCCCGGAAAAGGACGGTAAGTGAAGGCACTTCCTTGGTAACCGAATTCGGAACACCTCGAACAGGATGAAAGACAGGATAGGTGGCGGGGAGGAAGGGATCTCGGAGCGAGGCGTTTATGCGACTGTTCCGATCGCCATCTTGGCTCCTCCCCCGAGCAGAATAAAGATTGATTTGCATATGGCTGTTTTCAAACTGAGGTGGCATGGTGTGCAAAATAATGATACACTGGGATGTGGCCTAAAGGAATTGCTAACAAAATGAATTCAAGTATTTCATCCATCACTTTTTTTGTATACTTCAATGTGACGCCCTAAGTGAGACGGGTATGCAGAGATGGGAGTCCTGTACACACTGCCACGGGAGCCAAGATATAACCAACCTATGAGCCCTAATAAGGGTGAAACTTGGGTTGTTTGTGTTCTGGTTCAGGGAGGTATGTGTCTCAAAAGTTTCAGCGGTCTGTCCATCGTCTCTTTGTCTTTGGTTTGTTCGCTCTAAGTTGGCAGGGTATGCCCAGACATGGGTCCCTTGCTCATTTTGCCACTGGATTCAAGCTAGCCCGGGTGATATGGGGTGTTACCCCGAAACTGGTCGCAGGATGCTTGTTTCCTGTCCAGGGAAGGCCTGCCTTGGCAGTTCGGGCTGGACTGTTCCCATGAGGACCCGGATCAAGACTGATTTGCATATTTCTAGGTCTGAACTGAGCTGGCGAGGTGAGCTGAAGAACGATGATTGATTCATCCGAGATCTATAACTGGGGGTAAGTGTATGAAAAGTTTCAGTGCTCTGTCCATCATCTCCTTGTGTTTGCTTTGTTCATCCTAAGTTGGTAGGGTATGACCAGGCGGGTTTCCCTTGCTCACTTTGCCACTGGATTCAAGCTAGCCTGGCTGATATGGGATGTTACCTCGAAACTGGTCCCAGGATGCTTATTTCCGGTCCATGTAACACCAGGCTTGGCTGTTCGGGCTGGACTGTTCCCATGAGGAACAGGGTAAAGACTGAATTGCATATGGCTAGGTCTTAACCGGGGTGGGGAAGTGCGTTAAAGAGCGATTATGGATTCAACCCAGATCTGTGACTGGGGGCAGTGCTCTGCCCATCATCTCCTTGTGCTTGCTCAGGAAGGATGTGGCTTGGCAGTTCGTCAGTATTGGAGCAGGGTCAGACTGATTTTTTTTTTAAAGGGGTTTCTGCCCCAATAATCGACCACTGGATAGGGTGAATGTAAATGGCACACTCTCTAGCAGTTTGAGCGTGGAAGGGGCACCAGACTAGGGTACCCACTCTCTCCCATGCTGTTTGTCTTGGTATTGGGACCCCTCGATGTTTAGGTCACACAAGAGTCTGTACTCTGAGGTCTGCAATCGAAGGGCAATTGGGAGAAGTGGATATCACTGTACACAGATGATAGCCTGTAAGTGGCTGAACTGAAACAAACTGTCTGGAGGATACTGTAAATATATTGAGTTTTCTCCCAGTACTCTTGATACAGCATAACCTGGAGCAAGTACCTAATACTCCCACTCATGGGGAGCCTGCCACAGCTCCCGCCTAGATACGCGATACCGCTGGTGTCTGAGGGATTCAAATACCTTGGTATTTATGTCACCGAAAACGGCGACGGCTTCCTCGAATTGGACTTGTTCCATCTCCTAAATAGATTTAACCAGGACTTAAGACACTGGCGAACCTTGCCTCTGTCACTGCTGGGCAGAGCGTCTCTAAACAAAATGATAGTCTTATCTAGATTCTTGTACTCCTTAAAAAACACGCCATTCTTCATACCCACAAAATTCTAGACGCAGAAGTGAGACTAGTACTGTTGAATTCCAGCCCACTACACATCCTCCTACTTATTTTGAGCAAGGGAGCATGATTGGGTATAGCTCTTCTAGATATCTAAAAGTAGTACTGGGTGGCGCGGTTAGGCACAAAACATTACCTAGTATTTATTTATTTATTTATTTAAAGTTTTATAGAGCGCGAACCAGACCCTTTTGGATATCCGAGTGCTTTACAGGCAGTGATGAGAAATTATACAACAAAATGGAGAGAAGTCAAAACTAATATACGTGTACATAATGTGCAAACCTGCGGTCAGAATAGACAGATCTACAATGGAGGCCAAGGGCTACCCCGCCATACTATACAGGACACACTGCATGGTGTCTGTCTTGACAGAAGCACCAGCATTATTGGGTTGGAAAGGGACCCTCAAAGAACAACCACCACTTTGAGATGGTGACGCTTTAAAAGAGGTGGGAAACCTGAAGGGGTTCATGAAATAGGACACAATAGGACACTCAAAACTGGCAGACCTATGGGCAAAAACGTACGTGATCCCCTTCTAAACCCTCCATACAGGCTGCCAACTGGCGGCTACAGAAAAATATAGATTTCTGCAGGTCAGCATTACAAAAGGGACTATACTAGAGGAGGCAACTCCCCTGTACGATAGGCTGCTGATGTAAACACAAAAAAGCACCATCCATGGTTTATAAAAATACTCAATAACTCCCATGATGTTCTCCAGAAATTATAGATATACTGAGAACAATAACTGGGCAAATTTGAAGAGAAGGAATGGGAAGAAGTTGTAAGGGCCCGCACGAAATTGCCATAAAGGTGGTCTTTCGCCTTGTACAGCTCCCGTTCCTCCACAGATCGTATTATCCCAGAACACTCCTACACAAGATAGGGAGGAGTACTTCTAGGAATGTGATCAGGGTGGTTCCTTCTATCATATTATTAGGGCCTGCCCAAAAATACAAGACATTTGGGGAGAGGGGGGGGGGGGCGAGGGGGGCTGCATGGCACAAGTGACAGGTAGCCGCCTGTCAGTTTCCTGCTGGGAGCCCGAGGTGGAGGAGAAGCCGTTGGGGGTAGACTACACTTACCGACTCTCCTGCTGCCGGCTGCGCTTAAAAGCGCGTCACGATCCCTTGGCAGAGTAGCCGCCTGTCAGTTTCCTGCTGGGAGCCCGAGGTGAAGGAGAAGCCATTGGGGAGAGACTACACTTACCGACCCTCCCTGCTGCCAGATGCGCTTAAAAACGTGTTGCGCTCCCGCGGTGCGAGACACGCCCTGGCGAAACCCGAGCCAAGGGCGGACCCGTCCATGCCCGTCGTAGCACAGGCTAACAAGGTGGTTTGTCGCTTAGACTCCTTCTAAGACCTAGTTGTTGAATATGGTAAAGAGAAAGGCCACACCGCGATATCAAGGAGCTGAGGTCATCAACACGCTGGACTCTTTCATCTCTAGAGCAGCGGACGTGCTGTCGAAAGAAATAGAGAGAGCAGAGGAAAGGCTTTCTGGAGGCGAGGTGAGCTTATCATCCCTTCATGCCCCCCATCCCAACGATGAGTTGTTGCCCGAAGCTTCTGCCGGTCTACCCATTCCAAATGAGGTTGTGACAATGGCCCCAGAACTCACGGCAATGGCAGGGGCAGCCAAGGGTCTCCTGACTCCCCTGAGGAGCCACTGGTAAACAAGCTGTATTTTCCTGTTTTCAGGACTGGCTCATCTGATTGGATCGCCGATGCTCAAGGCATACATGAATGGCTTTTTTATTGACATACGATTGTATCATAAAGTAAGGGAAAAGGCAAATAAAGCCTGCCTGGTCTGTCACCTTGTTGCAGTAACTGTGCAGTGAGGGGATGTAACTTCAAGCTGCAGCTCATCCACATTTCCCTCTTGTTTGTGTTTAAAGGTGAAAGCAATGGTTAATCAGTTTGCTTATGAAGATTACAGACGAGAAAAGATAACGCAGAAGATCGAAGAAACACGTGCACAGAGGGTCCAAATAAAGGTGAAATCACCGATACGGCAAATATTACCAGTGTACATGCGCTTTTGAGACATTTGTGCTCTAGCTGGTTGTGCTGGAGTGCTCGGCATTGAGTCATGTGCTCGTCATGTGTGATGCTGGGAGAGTGGTAATGGGGGAGGCTGGTGACCACGCCAATGCTCTAATAACCTGTGGAACTGAGAAAAACGAAAAGGTGAAATGCGATGCTTAAACTTACTCTGGCAACAACTACAGGCGTCTTAGACTTTTGAAAAAAGAGATGCCTACAGTTTTTAGTCACTGTTGTGACGGAAGGGGGGAGGAGAAACGAGAGACACGGCCTGGAAGCCGTGAAAGCGAAAGTACGGCCGGCCGGCCGTGAATAATTAGGGGAGGAGAAATGCATTGCTGTGGGGAGGGGAGAGGAGAAACGAGAGACACGGCCGAGCGGCTGTGAAAGTACGGCCGGCCGGCCGTGAATAATTGTGGGAGGGAGGCAGATGGCTTTAATGTGGACGCGCTTTGCGGTCAATGCGCTTGCGCATTGAGCTTGCTTTTCACGGGCACAGCATGAAATCGCCCGAATGGTTAAGCTCTCGTTAAGCCCCTATATTCTCGCAAGCTCAATGCGCAAGCGCATTGACAGGCGAGACCTAAAAAGAAGAGGGGCGGCAGGCCCCAAAGACTGATTAAAACGAACACTGGTATTGGGGGGGAGGGGGGAGCCTCCTCGAAAGACCGTAAGTGAGTCAGGGAGAGCCATTCAAGATTTGGAATGCATTGTTGCCCAACTTTTGCAGCCTGTAATGAAGAGTCTTGAACCCATCGAGGCTAACCTAGCAAAGATCGGTGAAAGGTGGGGAAGAGTTTGTGATAGTATTACAATGCCTGTTGAACCTGTGCAGAAGGCTAGCTGTCTTTGTCAGTGTAAATGTAAAGACCCTCTTTCCACTAACACGCAGCATGCAGTTAGGGTTGAGTGCTTACGGGCTGCTCCTCGTATTCAGGGAAATAGGGAGGTAACCGTGGGGGGGCTAAGCAGTGATATCACTAGTGTGGTAGACATGACGGTTAATTCTACGGTGATGAATAGTTCAAATATTCAGCCAATTACTGGGTATGATCATTTGTGTAGTGGCCCTCGCAACACTGCAACAGCTAATCGGGCAACCATTCATTACGATTTAGTCCCTCAGACCTAAATATTTTCACCATTGCATAGTACTACAGATATCGGGTAGTGGGTATTCAAGGGGATGGACAGGGAGTTCATCAGCATCAGCACAAGTCTAACTTGAATCTCCCACAAGCTGCATGCCCTTTTGTGGGGATTTTAGTAAACACTCCTCCACTACATCTTCACCAGACGGAATCAACACTACAACTGATGAATAAAGCTTTACACTGGGTGTCCAAGTTTACTCCTCCCTATGAATGCCAGAATATTGCTAACCACATTATCATGGTGAGAAGAGTACACTGGGTGGGCAACTCCCCAAAATCAAATTAGGGGGGATTGCATAGTAATCAACTTTAAAACCCAACGCCTTCTGTAACATCTTCCGGATATCCTACCCAACTCCCCCTTAGCATCTACACAAATGTATGCCTTACCACTGGGGTTCTTTTACAGACCCCTGAGTGTAAATCCCTCGAATAGAAGACTGATCAACAACTCTGGCTCCCTTCCCCCTTCTTTCCTCCCTGCCACTTATGTAGTCATCCCTGACAGATGGAACACTATAGCTGCTATACCAATGGCTAATAGATTTGCGCCCTTGGAGGGCTTAGCAACTTGTGATTGACTGAAGGATAGCAGTGTA